>NW_027361788.1:1325000-1545000 GCF_039654945.1 Dendrobates tinctorius | reverse complement strand
ACGCGGTAAAAACGCGCTAAAAACGCATACAAACGCATAAAAACGCTGCGTTTTTTTCATGCATGCTCATAAAAATGCTTGAAAAAAACGCAGCAGTTGTATGCTTATGTATGCGTTTTTTCAATGCGTTTTTTTGCGGGAAAAACGCGCTGCAAAAAAAAGCAAGTGTGAAACTAGCCTTAGTGATGGGAATCTGGGATTCAGATTATTCCCCGCGAACGATGATTTCCCAGTAAGTTCAGGTCAACCGCAATTCCGGAGTTAGGCCTAACCGTCATTCCTGAAAAAATTACGTGTCCAAACCACAGGTGCTGTAGCTTGCTTAACAGCTCGGCTGCCGTTCTCAGGCCCAGTATGGATTCAACAACATTGTAGAAAGTTGATAAAGGGTACAGTTTCACCGGATAACACGTATATATGTAGCCTAGTTTACACATTAAAAATATATGTCTATAGATCAGGAGGCAGACTCAGATGTTCTCAGGCCCAGTATGGATTTGACCAGATTGTACAAAGTTGAGAAAGGGTACTTTATCACTGGATAGCAGGTATATATAGCATAGTTTAAACATGTAAAGTCTCCGTGTTCTCAGTATGGATGACACAGCAATCTAAAAAGTGGAAAAAAGGAAATGCATTTGAGGCGTACACAACTATATACTTTTGGTGTTATTTTTAAATCTACATATATATTTCTGTCTCAGTAATACAGTCCAGCCTCTACGCAATAGGAAATGAGATGCATACAATTAGTGACATAAAGGCTATTGATTGCAGAAATCTAGGAATTATTATTCACGGGAAAAACTTCCGTCACAATTCTCATAGGCGATGCTGACCCTCAATTAATTTGTGTGTTGAGACAGTGAAAACATTTTTTTGTGAATAAAGTCTTGCTGTATCGCACTTTCGTTGATTCCATCACTGTTACTCATCTCAATCCAATTTTTATCACAGGGAGCGATGTAAACATGGTGCTCACTGGCTATCATGATCTGTCACGTAACTTTGGAGTGCAAAAGACAGAAGCCACAGGCCGTAGGTGATTCTATTTGATTGGCATGAGAGGGCACATTTTGAAATGTGCGCCGGAATGTCACACGTTTGTGAGTAGGAAAACTGTGAAAGCTGATGATAAACCACCACTGCATGTAATTGTGAGTCGACGTCCATAAGAAATGGAAGCCACTGATCATCTGGAGCTAGAGCCCGGCCAGCAGGACAGGGCATAGCTACATCTTAACCATCATCTTTCAGTTCAATCAATTTGTAGTGGCAGTCCCAGTGAAGGATTTGACAGGCCAGACTACAAAGCGGAGGAGCAGGGAGAGGTAAACATTGCAAATGCTGGGGCCCTGCCCAAGCAAGGGGGGCACAGTCGTGGGCGTCGGTACTGGCACTGGGCCCCTCATAGTACGGCGGTGTGTCTGACGGCGGGTGTGCACCACCACTGTCAGAGACACTTGATTGCACTATGAGGGACCCTATGCCAGTGCCCGCGCCCAAGAGTCGGCCTACCCACCTGTCCAGGGCAACGGCACTCGCACGGTTTTGTGCTCTAGGTGGTGACCTCGGCTATGGGGGGGGGCGCCCACTTAGGGAGGTTTACAAAGTGGCATATGTAGATGTGGGTCATTCAGCTGCTGCAAAAGGCGAAATAGGTCAAGTTCGCGGAATAGGAGGAGGACCAAAGCAAGCCTTTTTTCTGGCAACCTATGTGTCATCAAGGGAAGGTGGGACAAAATCCTTGGAAACCCATGCATGGTTCATTTTAATGAAGGTTAGATCATCCAAATTTTGGGTTGACAGACGGGTCCTTTTTTCTGTCAGGATTGATCCAGCTGCACTGAAGACTCTTTCCGATAGCACACTTGCAGCTGGGCAAGCGAGCTCCTGTAAGGCATATTGTGCCAATTCAGGCCAGGTGTCCAGTTTAACGGCCCAATAGTCAAAGGGGAATGACCTGTGCGGGAGAACATCAATATGGGAGGAAAAGTAGTTGTTAACCATAGTTGACAACTGCTGTCTCCTGTCACTTTCCATCGATGCAGTATTACCAGTTGTGTGAGCGGTCCGTGAAAAATCAGTCCACAACATTGTCATGAAACCCCTGTCTCCAACGCCACTTCTGCTGTGTACACCACGAACACCTCTGCCAAGCTGCCCCCGGCCCGTACGGCTCGTGTGAGAACCATCACCGCTGCTGTGTGCTGGGAATGCCTCAACCAACCGGTTAACCAGAGTTGCTTGTTTAGTAGCCAATATTAGGTCAAGGTTCTCCTGTGGCATGATGTTTTGTAATTTGCCTTCATAGCGTGGATCCAGGATGCTGGCCAACCAGCAGTCATCATCGTTCATCATTTTGGCAATGCGTGGGTCCCTTTTTAGGATCTGCAAGGCATAATCTGACATGTGGGCCAATGTTCCCAGTGTCAATGATGCACTGCGAGTGCTGGGTGGAGGAGCACTTTCTGGCAAATCCACATCCCACAAGTCACGCACAAACCCTGTACCAGACCTTGCCACGCCAACATTTTCACTTGCCCCACGAGATGCATCCTCCTCCCCTAAGTAATCATACCCATCATCATCCTCCTCCTCCTCTTCTTCCTCCACCTCGTCCAGGAGAGGTCCCTGAGCAGACAATGGCTGAATGTCATCAAGGATTCCCTCCACCTCTTCCTCCTCGTCAACATTGGCTGCAGACGCCTGCTCCTTAAGGTGCGTCAAAGTTTGCATGAGCAGACGCATAAGTGGGATGCTCATGCATAGGATGGCGTCGTCTGCGCTTACCAGCCGTGTGCATTCCTCAAAACACTGAAGGACTTTACAGAGGTCTTTCAGCTTCGACCACTGCACACCTGTCAACTCCATGTCTGCTCTCAAAGTGCCTGGCCGTGTATCCTCCCACAAATGCATTATGGCCTGCCTCTGCTCGCACAGCCGCTCAACCATGTGCAGGGTGGAGTTCCACCTTGTTGCAATGTCGATAATGAGGCGGTGGTTGGGAAGGTGGAGCAATTGCTGCAGCTTCTGCATACGAGTGGAGTGTACAGGCGACCGGCGGATGTGCGCGCACAGTCTTCGCACCTTCTGGAGCAGGGCTGTTAACTCCGGATAATTATTGAGGAAGCACTGCACCACCAGGTTCAAGATGTGAGCCAAGCAAGGTATGTGGCTGAGTTTTGAAAGGGCTATGGCTGCCACAAAATTACGGCCGCTATCACTAACTACCTTGCCTGCCTCAAGATGTACTCTGCCCAGCCATGACTCAGTTTGTCGCTGAAAGTACTCGGCCAGCACCTCGGCGGTGTGTCTGTCGCCCAAACACATCATCTGCAACACAGCCTGCTGACACTTTCCACTAGCTGCTCGATAGGGGGACACCTCGTGTGCAACAGTGGCAGCTGCAGATGGAGTGCTCGTACGACTGCGCTCTGTGGATGAGCTTTCGCTTCTGGAGGAGGAGGAGGAGGGTCGAACGCCTACAGCCAACTGTTTCCTATACCGTGGGCTAGGCAGCACTGTCCCACCACCGCTGTCCCCTGTGGACCCTGCATCCACCACATTAACCCAGTGCGCAGTGATGGACACGTATCGGCCCTGGCCATGCCGACTGGACCATGCATCAGTTGTGAGGTGCACCTTTCCACTCACTGACTGCTTGAGTGCATGGACAATGTGGTCTTTTACATGATGGTGGAGGGCTGGGATGGCTTTGCGAGAGAAGAAGTGGCAACTGGGTAGGTCATAGCGTGGTACTGCATAGGCCATGAGTTCGCGGAAAGCTGCGCTTTCAACCAACCGATAGGGCATCATCTCTAACAAGATTAGTTTGGCAATGTGGGCGTTCAAACCCTTTGTACGCGGATGAGAGACTGAGTACTTTCTTGACCTACTCATAGTGTCTGGGAGGGTGAGCTGGACTTGAGAGCTGCATATGGTGGAAGTAGCGGTGGACAGGGCGGACTGAGAGAGGGTTGATGATGGTGATGGAGTTGGTGTTCTTTCTGATGGCCTAGATTCAGTCTTTCGTTGATATAACAGTGGGATTCCCTGACTGCTGTGGCCTTGCAACGACACCTCAACATTTGCTGCTGTGCTAACCGGTGGGCTTACAGTGGGGGAAACAATGTAGCGTTGCTGACTACCTTCTTTGTGATCAGTTGCACATGTGGTACTTGAGGTTTGGTGTTGTGTCCACGCTTGCAAGTGCATGCTGGTTAAATGTCTAAGCATGCAACTGGTATTCAAATTTTTCAGATTTTTCCCTCGGCTAAAGGTCTTTGCACACTTCTTACAGATAACCTTGGCCTGATCATGAGGATTTTGTTCAAAAAAGTGCCACACTGCACTCTTCCTACTTTGGCAGACATTTTGCGGCCTAGCACGCTGTGATATTTTGACCCTCTGGACAAGCTGTCCAGCAACTCTTTTGATTTTTGGAACCTGTATTTGGAGTGCTCCGGGCCTGCCAGATAACAGCTGTTGCGATGTTGATGTCTGCTATGGATGCTCCTCCTCCTCATCTGAGCTATTGGAAGCAGCACCCTCTTCCCCCAATGGATGCCAATCTGGGTCAACAACTGGGTCATCCATCACCTCCTCTTCATTGTCATGTGCACCTTCCTCTGTGTCACCGTGTATGGTGGTATAGTGTGCGGGAAGGGGCACCTGAGTCTCATCAGGGTCAGAATCTGGCTCTGTACACTGGGAGGACAATGTAGTGCTCTGAGTGAATGCACCAGCAGAATCATCTATCAGTGGCTGTGCATCAGTGCACTCCATGTCAGATTCATCTTGACCTGGGTAAGGCCTCTTTCACACATCAGTTTTTTGCCTTCAGGCGCGATCCATCTTTTTTTGGAAAAAACGGATCCGGCAAAATGCAATGCCGGATCCGGTTTTTCCCCATTGACTTGCATTAGCGCCGGATCGTGCCGGATGGCATTGCGTTTCATCCGTTTTTTGCCGGATCCGGCAACTTATCTCATTCCGGCGTCTTGAAAAAACGTCTACTGTAACGTTTTTTGTCTCCGGCGAAAAAGCCGGAAGCGCCGGATCCGGCGCTTCCAGCTTTTTGCTACAATGAAAGTCTATGGGCGCCGGAATGCGCCGGATCCAGAAAAAGACGGATCCAGCAACCGGATCCGGTTTTTTTAAGTCTGCGCATGCTCAGATCCAATTGGCCAGCCGCCAGGAACAGAGACGGATCCAGCAAAAAAACGGATCCGTTTCTACAGTTCTCCAAAATTTATGCCGGATCCGTTTTTTCTAAAAAAAAACCGGATCATGCCTGACGGCAAAAAACTGATGTGTGAAAGTAGCCTTATTCACCATTTCACTTGATAATCCAGGCATGGTATGTGAAAACAGCTCCATGGAGTAATCAGTAGTATGGCCTGCGTCATCCTTCAATC
Organism: Dendrobates tinctorius; assembly: GCF_039654945.1. Lineage (NCBI taxonomy): Eukaryota > Metazoa > Chordata > Amphibia > Anura > Dendrobatidae > Dendrobates > Dendrobates tinctorius. The sequence goes on along the minus strand of NW_027361788.1, from coordinate 1,539,580 downwards.
TTGGTTTGGGTGAAGGACACAAGGAAAGGTGTGGTTCATGAACATGAGCCTCCAATGACGACTCAGTGCTTTTATTTTTTACAACTTCAGAAGAAGAGGCGATAGAGCTGGAGGCTGAGTCAGCAATGTAAGCCAAAACTTGTTCTTGAAGCTCCGGCTTTAAAAACGGTTTACCTACTCCCAGAAAAGGGAGTCTTCGAGGCCTTGTGGAGCCAGACGATGATGCAGGCTCAACACCTCCTGCATTCAGTCCTATTTTGCTTTTGCCACTACCATCAGATCCACCACCAACACCATCATTACCAGCTGCCAACCCCCGCCCAATTCCATGGCCTCTTCCACCAGCCTTCCTTATTTTTGGTAGAAATGTAGACAAAATCCCACAAACTATATAGTAATGTAAAACAAGGTACAACGTGTCTATAGGACAGGGGAGATTTTGAATTTCTGCACACACTTGTGGACACTGGACACTTTTGGATTGTGTGAGGCCCACTGAATATCACAACGCTATGTCACAGGCTCGATGTCGCAGGTGTGAAACATGTCACTAGAGGATAACGGAGATTTTGAATTTCTGCACACACTTGTGGACACTGGACACTTTTGGATTGTGTGAGGCCCACTGAATATCACAGCGCTATGTCACAGGCTCGATGTTGCAGGTGTGAAAAATGTCACTAGAGGATAACGGAGATTTTGAATTTCTGCACACACTTGTGGACACTGGACACTTTTGGATTGTGTGAGTCCCACTGAATATCACAGCGCTATGTCACAGGCTCGATGTCGCAGGTGTGAAAAATGTCACTAGAGGATAACGGAGATTTTGAATTTCTGCACACACTTGTGGACACTGGACACTTTTGGATTGTGTGAGGCCCAGTGAATATCACAGCGCTATGTCACAGGCTCGATGTCACAGGTGTGAAAAATGTCACTAGAGGATAACGGAGATTTTGAATTTCTGCACACACTTGTGGACACTGGACACTTTTGGATTGTGTGAGGCCCACTGAATATCACAGCGCTATGTCACAGGCTCGATGTCGCAGGTGTGAAAAATGTCACTAGAGGATAACGGAGATTTTGAATTTCTGCACACACTTGTGGACACTGGACACTTTTGGATTGTGTGAGGCCCACTGAAAATCACAGCGCTATGTCACAGGCTCGATGTCGCAGGTGTGAAAAATGTCACTAGAGGATAACAGAGATTTTGAATTTCGGCACACACTTGTGGACACTGGACACTTTTGGATTGTGTGAGGCCCACTGAATATCACAGTGCTATGTCACAGGCTTAATGTCGCAGGTGTGAAAAATGTGACTAGAGGATAACGTAGATTTTGAATTTCAGCACACACTTGTGGACACTGGACACTTTTGGATTGTGTGAGGCCCAGTGAATATCACAGCGCTATGTCACAGGCAGAAATTGGCTAGTGTATGACAAACTACATAGTGTATATATAATTGGGCAGAATAGGAATCTCCCTAGAGTGTAGGTCTGTAAGAACGGAACAAGTCCTCGACTTATCCTTACAGAGCGACACACAGATAGGTTCACTGTGGCCGTGATAACAGCCGTTACACGGTACTGAGAGAGGAGCATGCATGTACACGGCTGTCCGGTGTACGTAAAATTGTCAAGCTCCATGTTTTTTAAGTATACGGACTGACACACGCTGTCTCTCTGTAGTTTTGAATGTGATCAAACAGCAAATATATTTAACTGTTTGAAAACTAGACAAAACTAGAAGGTGCAGGTCTGTAAGAACGGAACATGTCCTCGACTTATCCTTACAGAGCGACACACAGATAGCTTCACTGTGGCCGTGATAACAGCCGTTACACGGTACTGAGAGAGGAGCGTGCACGTACACGGCTGTCCGGTGTACGTAAAATTGTCAAGCTCCATGTTTTTTAAGTATACGGACTGACACACGCTGTCTCTCTGTAGTTTTGAATGTGATCAAACAGCAAATATATTTAACTGTTTGAAAACTAGACAAAACTAGAAGGTGCAGGTCTGTAAGAACGGAACATGTCCTCGACTTATCCTTACAGAGCGACACACAGATAGCTTCACTGTGGCCGTGATAACAGCCGTTACACGGTACTGAGAGAGGAGCGTGCACGTACACGGCTGTCCGGTGTACGTAAAATTGTCAAGCTCCGTGTTTTTTAAGTATACGGACTGACACACGCTGTCTCTCTATAGTTTTGAATGTGATCAAACAGCAAATATATTTAACTGTTTGAAAGCTAGACAAAACTAGAAGGTGCAGGTCTGTAAGAACGGAACATGTCCTTGACTTATCCTTACAGAGTGACACACAGATAGCTTCACTGTGGCTGTGATAACAGCAGTTACACGGTATTGTGTGAGGAGTGTGCACCGGTGTATGGTGTAAAAACATGCACGCTCAGTACCTCACCAGGACAAAAAAAAATTGGGATTGCTTTTAAAAAAGCAGTTTGCAGAGCAGTGGGTAAACAGCAATGCAGCCGTCAGGAAGCCTTAGAAGGCAGCCTAACAACCAACACCGCTGATCCAGCAAAATATAGCCTCCACTTGCACTGCACACACAGTGACTGGTGTGTTGTACAGGCAAAATCGCTAGCAGCAGAAGCAGTTTTTGGTGTCTTCTTCCCTGCCTAACACTCTCCCTACAAAATCATTATCAGCAGCAGCTCTCCCTATTCTGAGATCAGCATGAGTAACATGGCGGTCGGCATGCACGCCCTTTTATACCCCCTGTGACACCCACCAAAGCAAGCCAATCACTTGCATGCCCTTCTGAAAGATGGTGGTGACCCCTGCCTATGTCATCACGTTGCCCACAGTGTCCGTGGATCCTGATTGGCTGAAAAAGAGCGCAAAACAAACTTTTGAAACGCGACTTTGGCGCTTAAGTCGCCGACCTCGTGGCCGACCTCATCCTAGGGTCGGGTTTCGTTTCATGAAACCCAACTTTGCCAAAAATCGGCGACTTTTGAAATTTTTAGACCCGTTTCGCTCAACTCTAATATGCACCATTTAAATGCAGAAAACCTCCAAAAGAGAAAAGATAAAGCAAGCCACAAAACCTAAGTATATTGTTTTTCAGAATCACCCCCTGCAAATATGTTCAAGTAATGTATCAATTAAAATCCAATAAAAGTCACAGGTAAAGGTCCTGCCCCCTGAGGAAGCCAAATAGGTGAAACGTGCATCGGGGCACGTTCCTGGAACCGGTATACTCACCCATATGGGTAAGCACTGAATGGCACTTTAATCTGCACTGTCACTTTATATATTAAGGGATACCGCTCTGATATAAAGATCTGCCTCTGGGATGTTTACTCTATGCTAGCCACATCTATTATTTCTCTATAGCTTCCTTACCCTGTATTAGACCTTTACCTATGACTTATATTGGATCATAATTGATACATTACTTGAACATATTTGCAGGAGGTGATTCTGAAAAACAATATACTTAGGTTTTGTGGCTTGCTTTATCTTTTCTCTTTTAGAGGTTTTCTGCATTTAAATGGTGCATATTATTATGTCTATGCTTTGAGTAGTTCCGGGGAATTTTTGTTTGTTTACCAACACCAACCACTGCATCTATTATTACTCTAACTATTGCGTTTTTATGTGATGATTAATAAAAGGAATATTTTTAATAATTATCTTTTGTGTTATGGTTCATGTAGGGCTAGATGCTCTTTAAATGTGTAAATTTCGATTATGTTTGGAGTTGCCCATCCCCTTAGGGGAATATGGAATTTTTCTATTACCCATTGCATCGGTTATATTAAACAATATAGGAGATTGTGGTCTGTGCGTCTCTAGTCTCCTATGGCCTCAGTATTTGCGGTGTGCAAGTGTCATACCTAAACAGTTACACAGCAGCAAATATAAACTGGCAGCAGAAAAAAAAAATATTAAAATCGTAAGTTAATTATACAAATTGTCTCTTCAGAGAGGAAGAGGACTAGAACGCCACCTATTGGAAGTAGCAATCCTAAAAGTCAATGTTGACCCTTTAACGAGCCTTGTTACATGACTTAGGATAAAAGCCAAGCCAGAATCTCAATTTGCAGACACTGTGTTTCGGGTACTGCCCCTCATCAGTGTAAAGTGTGAGATCTGGTTTGGATGTGTGAGAGGTGTTACGGTTCTGCAGCACAGGACTAGGGTAGAAGGGGGAAAACTGACCCTGCACTGCAGCTAGGCTGATGCCCTACGATGGAGTGCGCGACCCATTCCTTGTGAATAGACCCACCGATGATCCTAGGCTAATCTCAAGCGAAGACCTATTGATAGAGGGAAGGGGGTCCCTGAAGAATATAAGGGCTGGGTACAAAAACGGGTCACCTCCTAACAGAGAACACAAAGAAGGCTGCAGAAACAAACTGAAAGCAGAAACTGAGACTAGCAGAACCAGGGGTCCCAGAACTGCATTAATTAACCCCTTCCTGACATCTGACGTACTATCCCGTCCACAGGACTCGGGCCCCTATGACCGGGGACAGGATAGTACGCTGATCGCGGCCGGGTGTCAGCTGATTATTACAGCTGACACCCGGCACTATGTGTCAGGGGTGTTCATGGACTGCCCCCAGCACGTTAACCCCTGGCACACTGCGTTCAAACATGATCGCAGTGTACCGGAGGATCAGGGAAGCATCGGCAGGGAGGGGGTTCCCTCCGTGCTTCCCTGAGACCCCCCAGCGCAGCGCGATGTGCTGCCCTGCGCTGGGGGCCTCCTTCCCTGCAGGTCTCCGGATCCAATATGGCGGCGGGGACCTTCGGAGGCCTGCAGGGAGGCGGCTTCCTCACTGCCTGCAGAGCGCAGGCATGAGGAAGCCTTGTGCAGCGCCTGTCACATCGCTGATCTGACACAGCACTGTGTCCCCCCTGGGACAATGTAATAAAGTAAAAAAAAAAAGTGTAAAAATAATTTATAAAAAAAATCGCTAACTAAATAAAAAAATATATATTCCCTAATAAATTCATTTTTTTTAAATACAAAATTAATAAAAGTACACATATTTAGTATCGCCGCGTCTGTAACGACCCACCCTGTAAAATTGTCCCATTAGTAAACCCCTTTAGCGAACCATTTAAAAAATAAAAAACAAAGCAAAAAACAATGCTTTATTATCATACCGCCGAACAAAAAGTGCAATAACGCACGATCAAAAAGACGGATATAAATAATCATGGTACAGCTGACAACGTCGTCTTGTCCCGCAAAAAACAAGCCACCATACAGCATCATCAGTGAAAAAATAAAAAAGTTATAGCTCGCAGAATAAAGCGATGCAAAAATAATTATTTTTATATAAAATAGTGTTCACAAAACTCAAGATAAAAAGCGGACGGCACCGCTGTTACCGTATGACTTCAAATGATGTGCGGCATACAGAAGCCCAGCAGCTGGGAATCTCGGGTGCCAGACCTGGAAACAGTCAATCCTGGGAATCCATGCAAAGAGAAAAGGTCGCACTCATCGAGATCGAGGTTTCACTGATTTATTGACATATCATGAACATGTCAAGTCGGGGGAGTGACATAAGGAGTGCAAGAAAGGCTGAAAACGTCATCTTGTCCCGCCAAAAACAAGCCACCATACAGCATCATCAGTGAAAAAATAAAAAAGTTATAGCTCGCAGAATAAAGCGATGGAAAAATAATTATTTTTATATAAAATAGTTTTCATTGCATAAAAGCGCCAAAACATAAAAAAAGACAGAAATGAGGTATCGCTGTAATTGTACTGACCCGACGAATAAAATCGCTTTATCAATTTTACCACATGCGGAACGGTATAAACGACTCCCCCAAAAGAAATTCATGAAATGCTGGGTTTGTTCATTCTGCGTCCCAAAAATCGGAATAAAAAGCCATCCAAAAATGTCACATGCCCGAAAAAGGTACCAATAAAAACGTCAACTTGTCCCGCAAAAAATAAGACCTCACATGACCCGGTGGGTCAAAGTATGGAAAAATTATAGCTCTCAATATGTGGTGATGCAAAAACTATTTTTACAATAAAAAGCGTCTTTTAGCGTGTGACAGATGCCAAATGTAAAACCCACCATAAATAGTAAATCAAACCCCCTTTATCACCCCCTTAGTTAGGGAAAAATAATAAAATTTAAAAAATGTATTTATTTCCATTTTCCAATTAGGGTTAGGGCTAGGGTTAGGGCTAGGGTTAGGGCTAAGATTAGGGTTAGGGTTGGAGTTAGAACTGGGGGATTTCCACTGTTTAGGCACATAAGGTGCTCTCTAAACGCAACATGGCGTTTGATCTCAATTCCAGCCAACTCTGCGCTGAAAAAATCAAATGGTGCTCCTTCCCTTCCAAGCTCTGCCATGCGCCGAAACAGTGTTTTACCCCCACATATGGGGTATCACCCTACTCAGGACAAAATGCAAAACAACTTTTGGGGTCTAATTTATCCTGTTATCCTTAAGAAAATAAGAAAATTGGGGGCAAAAATATCTTTTTTGTGGAAAAAAAATATGATTTTTTTATTTTCACGCCCGGGCGTTATAAACTTCTGTGAAGCACTTGGGGTTCAAAGTGCTCACCACTAGTGTTGAGCGATACCACCCGATATTGAAAAATATTGGATCGGATTGGATCGGCCGATCTAAAAAAAAATATCGGGTATCGCTGATTCCGATCTCGGAAGTCCCATTCAAGTCAATGGAACAGAAATATCGGAATTGAAAAAAACCCTTTCTTTCCTTGTAGGTTAATTCTACATGAAGAAAAACAACTAAGAATAATGTAGAATGTATTGTGGGAGGTGTAGGAGACATTAAAGCCATAGAGCTTTAGCCCAATCAAATGGAATAGCGGTAATAATTTTTTTATTTTAAAGACGTTTGGAGTTACAAAGATATATGTAACCTCTTTTATATTTTGTCAGATATGTATGTTTCACTACTTCCATGCTCTTCACCTTCTTTTTTTCTTCTTCCACACTTTCTCCTTCATCATCCTCAGCAGCAGCATATTTTTCATCAACTTCTTCTTCACCTTATTCATCTTCTTCTGCACCTTCTTCCTATTATTCTTTTTTTTACATTCTTCATATTCTTCTTATTCAACTATTATTCTTCTTCATATTCTACTTCTTCCTCTTCTTCCTATTCTTCTTCTTCATCATATTCTTATTTGTGACAGGCATTCCTGTAGTTGTTATCTATAAAAGTTTGAAGATTGCACCTTCCGTTCTGCCTGTCACAAAAGACTTACAACAGGATTTGTCCGCGTTCAGTTTGGCCTGCAGCAGCAGGCATTTTCCAGGGGCACCACGAGGAGGAACGGAATCACCCCCATACACTGCTTAGTCTTCTTCTGCTTATAATTTAGATAATATAATTTGCTCTTATTTTTAGTCTTATGCTTAATGTTCTTCTGCTTTTGGTTTTTCTGCTTCTTGGTCTTCTGTCTCTTGTTGTTCTGCATCTCGGTGGTTGTCTTCATGTTCTTTGTCCTCTTGGTCATCTTCTTGAGGGTCATCTTTTTGGTCTTCTTCGGTGTGGTCTTCAGGGTCATCGTCTTCAGGGTATTAAAAAACAATTCCACAAGCTTGAACTTGGAAAAGTAGCAGAAGGTACAAGAAGGCTGAGGAACTGCAGAGAACCAGCTGACGGTACTGGAACCCGGATGGGTAGCAGAAGGAACAATAGCAAATGGAACTAGCGAGGACCAGCTGACGGTGCTGGAACCTGGAGGTACAGCAGAAGGAACAAGAGCCAATGGCATAACCGTGGACCAGCTGACGGTTCTGGAACACGGTTACTAAGCAGGAGGTACCTGTGCTCCAAAGCACTACCAAGGACCAGCAGACGTTGCTGGAACTTGGATACCGAGAAGGAGGCACCTAGGCCTAAGGCACTGCCGAGAACCAGATGACGGTGCTGGAACCCGGATGGGTAGCAGAAGCTGCAAGAGCAAATGAAACTAGCGAGGACCAGCTGATGGTGCTGGAACCCGGAGGGGCAGCAGAAGGAACAAGAGCCAATGGCACAACCGTGGACCAGCTGACGTTGCTGGAACATGGTTACTAAGCAGGAGGTACCTGTGCTACAAAGCACTACCAAGGACCAGCAGACGTTGCTGGAACTCGGATACCGAGAAGGAGGCACCTAGACCAAAGGCACTGCCGAGAACCAGCTGACGGTGCTGGAACCCGGATGGGTAGCAGAAGCTGCAAGAGCAAATGAAACTAGCGAGGACCAGCTGATGGTGCTAGAACCCGGAGGGGCAGCAGAAGGAACAAGAACCAATGGCACAACCGTGGACCAGCTGATGGTGCTGGAACACAGTTACTAAGCAGGAGGTACCTGTGCTACAAAGCACTACCAAGGACCAGCAGACGTTGCTGGAACTCGGATACCGAGAAGGAGGCACCTAGGCCAAAGGCACTGCCGAGAACCAGCTGATGGTGCTGGAACCCGGATGGGTAGCAGAAGCTACAAGAGAAAATGAAACTAGCGAGGACCAGCTGATGGTGCTGGAACCCGGAGGGGCAGCAGAAGGAAAAAGAGCCAATGGCACAATCGTGGACCAGCTGACGGTGCTGGAACATGGTTATTAAGCAGGAGGTACCTGTGCTACAAAGCACTACCAAGGACCAGCAGACATTGCTGGAACTCGGATACCAAGAAGGAGGCACCTAGGCCAAAGGCTCTGCCGAGAACCAGCTGGCGGTGCTGGAACCCGTATGGGTAGCACAAGGTACCCATAATCAACAAAGTTGCAAGGCCACGAGTAGGACGCAGTTACCGAAACCCATAGTCCAACAGGGGGTGTTTGTCCTATTGGCACTATGGAAGCAGCCTTTATTACCAGAACCCGCAGCTCACATAGGAAGCACCGAAACTGCAGGCACCATAGACTCGGCTAACCCGACCGCAACACGACAGGACAACGTATTGATGGCAAAGTGACGTTGACACTACCCGAAAACAGCAGGGGTGTTGGAACCAGGCTGGGCAGGAGGGAGTGCCCGTGCCAAAGACACTTCCGAGAACCAGCTGAAGGTGCTGGAACCCGGAGGGACAGCAGAAGGAACAACAGCCAATGGCACAACCGTGGACCAGCTGACGGTGCTGGAACACGGTTACTAAGCAGGAGGTACCTGTGCTAGAAAGCACTACCAAGGACCAGCAGACGTTGCTGGAACTCGGATACCAAGAAGGAGGCACCTAGGCCAAAGGCACTGCCGAGAACCAGCTGACGGTGCTGGAACCCGGATAGGTAGCAGAAGGTACCCATGGAAAAGACAAAGTTGCAAGGCCGTGAGCCGGCCGCAGTTACCGAAACCCACAGTCCTACAGGGGGTGCTTGTACTATTGGCACTACGGAACCAGCCTTTATTACCAGAACCCACAGCCCACATAGGAAGCACCTAAACTGCGGGCACCATAGGCTCGACTAACCCGACGGCAACACGACAGGACAACGTATTGGTGGCAAAGTGACGTTGACACTACCCGGAAAAAGCAGGTGCGCTGGAACCAGGCTGGGCAGGAGGGAGTACCCGTGCCAAAGACACTATAGTATTTCCCCTGGCCTCCAACCCCGCCAGTTGCTGCTCTGAAGTGGCGTCTGCATAATCCACACTTGTTCCTGGGTTACAGGGGCTCTGTCACGTCAGTGGATCCCCTGATGTGTGTCCGGCAAGGTCTCCTGCTCTGTCCACATTCCCACTACTAGTAGTGGGAATATGGACAGAGCAGGAGACATAGCCGGACACACATCAGGGGATCCACTGACGTGACAGAGCCCCTGTAACCCAGGAACAAGTGTGGATTATGCAGACGCCACTTCAGAGCAGCAGCTGGGGGGGTTGGAGGCCAGGGGAAATACTAGAGACAGTGGAGCCAGAGGCCTAAGTGGAGCATGGTTAAAAATCAGTAGTAGTGTGACTGTGTAGGCAGCAGGAGACTTTGCCATCAACACAGCAGGAGAGCAGCTGGCGTTACTGAACCCCACTGACACAGGAGCGAGTGTTTCTACCTGTGCGGATGGCACTTCCAAGCAACAACTGGCTGTGTTGAAGCCCAGGATCAATCACGGAGCTGGCTGAGGCCAACTTGGAGCAAGTAGAAAATAAGATGTTGTGTGATTTGGGAGGCAGCAGGAGACTTTGCCATCCACACAGCAGGTTCTTACAGACATACATTCTAGGGAGATTCCAATTCTGCCCAATTCTATATACACCTTGTAGTTTGTCATACACTGGGCAATTTCTGCCAGTTACATTGCGGTGTTATAGACACAGGGCCTGACAGAATCCAACTGTGTCCTGAAGTGTAGAGAGATTCCAATTCTCCACAGTCCTCTATCCACCTTTCTTACAACATCCAGAATCTGCCTGTCACATTGCGGTGTAAAATAAACAGGGCCTGACAGAATCCAACTGTGTCCTGAAGTCTACAGAGATTCCAATTCTCCACAGTCCTCTATCCACCTTTATTACACCATCCAGAATCTGCCTGTCACATTGCGGTGTAAAATAAACAGGGCCTGACAGAATCCAGCTGTGTCCTGAAGTCTACAGAGATTCCAATTTTCCCCACTACTATATACACCTTGTACCTTGTTTTACAGTACCATATAGTTGGTGGTTTTTTGGGTACATTTCCCCAAAAAAGAGGAAGTGTGGTGGAAGAGTCCGTGGAAGTGGGCGGGGGATGGCAGCTGGTAATGATGGTGTTGGTGTTGGTGGTGGATCTGATGGTAGTTGCAAAAGCAAAATAGCACCTAATGCAGGAGGTGTTGAGCCTGCGTCATCGTCTGGCTCCACAAGGCCTCGAAGACTCCCTTTTCTGGGAGTAGGTAAACCGTTTTTAAAGCCGGAGCTTCAAGAACAAGTTTTGGCTTACATTGCTGACTCAGCCTCCAGCTCTATCTCCTCCTCTTCTGAAGTTTTAAAAAATAAAAGCACTGAGTCATCATTGGAGGCTCATGTTCATGAACCACACCTTTCCTTGTGTCCTTCACCCCAACCAAAATTGAAGGATGCGGCAGGCCACACTACAGATTACTCCATGGAGCTGTTTTCACATACCATGCCTGGGTTATCAAGTCAAATCGTGAATTACCCAGGCAAAGATGAATCTGACATGGAGTATACTGATGCACAGCCACTGATAGATGATTCTGCTGGTACATTCACTCAGAGCACTACATTGTCCTCGCAGTGTACTGAGGCAGACTCTGACACAGATGAAACTCAGGTGCCCCTTCCCGCATACTATACCACCATAAATGGTGACACAGAGGAAGGTGCACATGACATTGAAGAGGAGGTGATGGATGACCCAGTTGCTGACCCAGATTGGCATCCATTGGGGGTAGAAGGTGCCGCTGCCAATAGCTCAGAAGAGGAGGAGGATCATCCGCAGCGGGCATCGACATCGCAACAGCTGTTATCTAGCAGGCCCCTAGCAGTCCAAAAATGGGTTACAAAAACCAAAAGAGTTGCTGTACAGCTTGGCCAGACGGTCAAAATAGCACAGCGTGCAAGGCCTCAAAATGTCTTCCATAGTAGGAAGAGTGCAGTGTAGCACTTTTTTGAACAAAATCCTAATGATCAGGCAAAAGTTATCTGTAAGAAGTCCGCAAAGACCTTTAGCCGAGGGAAAAATCTGAGAAATTTGAATACCAGTTGCATGCTAAGACATTTAACCACCATGCACTTGCAAGCGTGGACGGACTACCAAAACTCATGTACCACATGTGCTACTGCTCCCAAAGAAGGTAGTCAGCAACGCTACATTGTTTCCCCCACTGTAAGTCCACCGGTTAGCACACCACCAGCAGCAAATGTTGAGTTGTCGTCGCAAGGGCAAATCAGTCAGGGAATCCCACTGTTATTGCAACGAAAAACTGAATCTAGGCCATCAGAAAGAACACCAACTCCATCACCATCATCAACCCTCTCTCAGTCCGCCATGTCCACCGCTAGTTCCACCATATGCAGCTCTCAAGTCCAGCTCACCCTACCAGAGACTATGAGTAGGACAAGAAAGTACTCATCCTCTCATCCGCGTACACTGGGTTTGAACGCCCACATTGCCAAACTAATCTCGTTAGAGATGATGCCCTATCGGTTGGTTGAAAGCGCAGCTTTCCACGAACTCATGGCTGACAGTGGTGCACACGAGGTGTCCCACTATCGATCAGCTAGTGGAAAGCGTCAGCAGGCTGTGTTTCAGATGATGTGTTTGGGCGACAGACACACGGCGGAGGTACTGGCCGACTACTTTCAGCGACAAACTGAGTCTTGAGGCAGGCAAGGTAGTTAGTGATAACGGCCAGAATTTTGTGGCAGCCATAGCCCTTTCAAAGCTCAGACACATACTTGCTTGGCTCACACCTTGAACCTGGTGGTCCAGTGCTTCCTCACTAATTATCCGGAGTTAACAGGCCTGCTCCATAAGGTTCGAAAACTGTGCTCGCACATCCACCGGTCGCCAGTACACTCCAGTAGTATGCAGAAGCTGCAGTGATTGCTCCACCTTCCCAAGCACCGCCTAATTATCGACGTTGCAACAAGGAGGAACTCCACCCTGCACATGGTTGAGCGGCTGTGCGAACAGAGGCAGGCCGCAATGCATTTGTGGGAGGATACACGGGCAGGCACTTTGAGGGCAGACATGGAGTTGACAAGTGTGCAGTGGTCGAGGCTGAAAGACCTCTGTAAAGTCTTTAAATGTATTGAGGAATGCACACGGCTGGTAAGCACAGACAACGCCATCATAAGCATGAGAATCCCACTTATGCGTCTGCTCGTGCAAACTTTGACGCTCATCAAGGAGCAGGCGTCTGCAGCTGAGGATGATGAGGAAGAGGAGGAGGGAAGCCTTGATGACAGTCAGCCATTGTCTGTTCAGGGAACTGTCGTGGACGAGGTGGAGGAAGAAGAGGAGAAGGAGGATGATGATGGCGATGATTATTTAGGGGAGGAGGATGCTTCTCGTGGGGCAAGAGAAAATGTTGGCATGGCAAGGTCTGGTACTGGGTTTGTGCATGACTGGAGGGATGTGGATTTGCCTGAAAGTGCTCCTCCACCCAGCACTCGCAGTGCATCATTGACACGGGAACATTGGCCCACATGTCAGATTATGCCTTGCAGATCCTAAAAAGGGACCTCCACATTGCCAAAATGATGAACGATGATGACTACTGGTTGGCCAGCATCCTGGATCCACGCTATAAAGGCAAATTCCAAAACATCATGCAACAGGAGAACCTTGACCTAATATTGACTAACAAACAAGCAACTCTGGTAAACCGTTTGGTTGAGGCATTCCCAGCACACAGCAGCGGTGATGGTTGTCACACGAGCCGTAGGGGCAGCATGGTGGCTCAGTGGTTAGCGCTGCAGCCTTGCAGCGCTGGGGTCCTGGGTTTGAATCCCACCAAGGACAACATCTGCAAGGAGTTTGTATGTTCTCCCCGTGTTTGCGTGGGTTTCCTCTGGGTACTCCGGTTTCCTCCCACATTCCAAAGACAATACTGATAGGGAATTTAGATTGTGAGCCCCATTGGGGACAGTGATGATAATGTGTGTAAACTGTAAAGCGCTGCGGAATATGTTAGCGCTATATAAAGATTTATTTATTATATTTTATTATTAGGGGCCGGGGGCAACTTGGAAGAGGTGTTGGTCGTGCACACATCAGAAGTGGCGTTGGAGACAGGGGTTTCATGACCTCAGGGTCTGATTTTGTGGCTGGGGTCCCTCAGGGTCTGATTTTGTGGGTGGGGCCCCTCAGGGTCCGATTTTGTGACCAGGGCCCCTCAGGGTCTGATTTTGTGGCCGGGGTCTCTCAGGGTCCGATTTTGTGGCCGGGGCCCTTCTGGGTCCGGATTTGTGGGTGGGGCCCCTCAGGGTCCAATTTTGTGGGTGGGGCCCCTCAGGGTCCAATTTTGTGGATGGGGACCCTCAGGGTCTGATTTTGTGGCTGGGGCCCCTCAGGGTCCGATTTTGAGGGTGGGGCCCCTCAGGGTCTAATTTGGTGGGCGGGGCCCTCAAGGTCCGATTTTGTGGGCGGGGCCCCTCAGGGTCCGATTTTGTGGGTGGGGCCCCTCAGGGTTCGATTTTGTGGCTGGGGCCCCTCAGGGTCTGATTTTGTGGCTGGGTCCCCTAAGGGTCTGATTTTGTGGGTGGGGCCCCTCAGGGTACGATTTTGTGACCGGGGACCCTCAGGGTCTGATTTTGTGGTTGGGGCCCCTCAGGGTCTGATTTTGTGGCCGGGGCCCCTCAGGGTCTGTATTTGTGGGTGGGTCCCCTCAGGGTCCGATTTTGTGGGTGGGTCCCCTCAGGGTCCGATTTTGTGGGTGGGGCCCCTCAGGGTCCGATTTTGTGGCTGGGGTCCCTCAGGGTCTGATTTTGTAAGTGGGGCCCCTCAGGGTCCGATTTTGTGACCGGGGCCCCTTAGGGTCCGATTTTGTGACTGGGGCCCCTCTGGGTTCGATTTTGTGGGTGGGGCCCCTCAGGGTCTGATTCTGTGGCTGGGGCCCCTCAGGGTCTGATTTTGTGGCTGGGGCCCCTCAGGGTCTGATTTTGTGGGTGGGGCCCCTCAGGGTCCGATTTTGTGGCCGGGGTCTCTCAGGGTCCGATTTTGTGGCCGGGGCCCCTCAGGGTCTGTATTTGTGGGTGGGTCCCCTCAGGGTCCGATTTTGTGGGTGGGTCCCCTCAGGGTCCGATTTTGTGTGTGGGGCCCCTCAGGGTCCGATTTTGTGGCTGGGGTCCCTCAGGGTCTGATTTTGTAAGCGGGGCCCCTCAGTGTCCGATTTTGTGACCGGGGCCCCTTAGGGTCCGATTTTGTGACTGGGGCCCCTCTGGGTTCGATTTTGTGGGTGGGGCCCCTCAGGGTCTGGTTTTGTGGCTGGGGCTCCTCAGAGTCTGATTTTGTGGCTGGGGCCCCTCAGGGTCTCATTTTGTGGGTGGGGCCCCTCAGGGTCCGATTTTGTGACCAGGGCCCCTCAGGGTTTGATTTTGTGGCTGGGGCCCTTCAGGGTCTGATTTTGTGGGTGGGGCCCCTCAGGGTCCGATTTTGTGACCGGGGACCCTCAGGGTCCGATTTTGTGGCTGGGGTCCCTCAGGGTCTGATTTTGTAAGTGGGGCCCCTCAGGGTCCGATTTTGTGACCGGGGCCCCTTAGGGTCTGATTTTGTGGCTGGGGCCCCTCAGGGTCTGATTTTGTGGGTGGGGCCCCTCAGGGTCCGATTTTGTGGCCGGGGTCTCTCAGGGTCCGATTTTGTGGCCGGGGCCCCTCAGGGTCTGTATTTGTGGGTGGGTCCCCTCAGGGTCCGATTTTGTGGGTGGGTCCCCTCAGGGTCCGATTTTGTGGGTGGGGCCCCTCAGGGTCCGATTTTGTGGCTGGGGTCCCTCAGGGTCTGATTTTGTAAGCGGGGCCCCTCAGGGTCCGATTTTGTGACCGGGGCCCCTTAGGGTCCGATTTTGTGACTGGGGCCCCTCTGGGTTCGATTTTGTGGGTGGGGCCCCTCAGGGTCTGATTTTGTGGCTGCGGCCCCTCAGGGTCTGATTTTGTGGCTGGGCCCCTCAGGGTCTGATTTTGTGGGTGGGGCCCCTCAGGGTCCGATTTTGTGACCGGGGACCCTCAGGGTCTGATTTTGTGGTTGGGGCCCCTCGGGGTCTGGTTTTTTGGCCGGGGCCCCTCAGGGTCTGGATTTGTGGGTGGGTCCCCTCAGGGTCCGATTTTGTGGCTGGGGCCCCTCAGGGTCTGATTTTGTGGGTGGGGCCCCTAAGGGTCCGATTTTGTGACCGGGGACCCTCAGGGTCTGATTTTGTGGTTGGGGCCCCTCGGGGTCTGGTTTTGTGGCCGGGGCCCCTCAGGGTCTGGATTTGTGGGTGGGTCCCCTCAGGGTCCGATTTTGTGGCTGGGGCCCCTCAGGGTCTGATTTTGTGGGTGGGGCCCCTAAGGGTCCGATTTTGTGACCGGAGCCCCTTAAGGTCTGATTTTGTGACTGGGGCCCCTCTGGGTTCGATTTTGTGGCCGGGGTCTCTCAAGGTCCGATTTTGTGGGTGGAGCCCCTCAGGGTCTGATTTTGTGGGTGGGGCCCCTCAGGGTCTGATTTTGTGGGTGGGCCCCTCAGGGTCTGATTTTGTGGGTGAGGCCCCTCAGGGTCGGATTTTGTGACCGGGGCACCTCAGGGTCTGATTTTGTGGTTGGGGCCCCTCAGGGTCCTATTTTGTGACTGGGGCCCCTCTAGGTTCGATTTTGTGGCCGGGGTCTCTCAGGGTCCGATTTTGTGGTTGGGGCCCCTCAGGGTCTGATTTTGTGGCCGGGCCCACTCAGGGTCCGATTCTGTGGGTGGGGCATCTTAGGGTCTGATTTTGTGAGTGGAGCCCCCTGTGTCCATTTTGGTGGGCGGGGCCACTCTGGGTCCGATTTAGTGGGCGGTGCCCCTCATGGTCCGATTTGGTGGGCGGGGCCCCTCTGGGTCCGATTTGGTGGGCGGGGCCCTTCAGGGTCCGATATGGTGGGCGGGGTCACTCTGGGTCCGATTTGGTGGTTGGGGCTCCTCAGGGTCCGATTTGGTGGGCGGGGCTCCTCAGGGTCCGATTTGGTGGACGGGGACCTTTAGGGTCCGATTTGGTGGGCTGGGCCTCTCTGGGTCTGATTTTTTGAGCGGGGCCACACTGGGTCCGATTTGGAGGCCAGGGTGGCTCAGCCTCCAATTTGGAGGCTGGGGTGGTTCAGCCTCCGATTTGGAGGCCGGGGTGGCTCAGCCTCCGATTTGGAGGCCGGGGTCACTCAGCTTTCGATTTGGCGCGCCGGCCCTTTAAGACTCATTTCGGTGCGTCGGCCCTTTAAGAATCACTTTGACACTTCGGCCCTTTAAGAGCCAGGGTGGCTCACTGGGCTTCTAAATCCACTTTGGCGCACATTCTCTCTCAGGGGCAATTGTCATGTGATGAAGCTAGATTTGCATTTGTGCTGTGGGTTTCGCTTTAAGAGCTGATATTATGTGGCAGAAGCTCTGTCTTGGAGAGGTCATGTGACGCTCGTAGGCGTTGGCATAGTAACTGGGTGTGCCTGCGCATATCAATGAGCTTAACTGCTATTTCAATCGCCTCAGGGCACCTTTTGCCATTTCCCATTGAAAAGCATTGACACAGTGCATTCCAATGACGGGAAAAAAAATTTTCAAACGCAAATTGCGCAAAAACTACAAATCCGATCGACACAAAAAATACTTAGCACACCTCTCATGGACGCTGGCTTCGAAGCGACACCTCAACGGCGTCTGTGCGTGTAGCGGTTCGGGCCGCATTAACTGCGGAAATCAACTGGAAAATAATAATAAGAAGAAGAATAAGTTAGCAGCGTTCGGATTACAATATAGTGGTTTTTTCAAACCACTATAATAAGTCAGCAGCGTTCGGATTACAATATAGTGTTTTTTTCAAACCACTATAATAAGTTAGCAGCGTTCGGATTACATGATAGTGTTTTCTTCAAAGCACTATAAATATAAGAAATCGGATTACAATATGTTGCTTGAACCTAGAGGTTCAAGCACCATAAATATAGATAATAGTAAATTATTGATTTCCTCCAGGCAGGATAAAATTAGTATTAGAGACCTCAATCTAGGGAAAGGGGAGGCGTCAGCATGGGCTTGAAACGCATAGGGCTGTATTTTAGTCCCAGTCCATCCCAAGTCACAATATCCAGAAAAAGGAAATGTTTACAGAAGTGAAGAACATTTAGCGTTCAAACTCTGTTTAACACATTTTATGGGGGAAAAGACAGATGTAAAAGCCTGCCTCACTGATCAAACCCATAGTTCTTCCCTCCTGGACTGAGTTTGGAACTGATGCTCAGTCTATGATGTTGCCACGTTAATTATTGCTAGGCAACTTCCTTTTATGGTGAGATGCCCCTTTAAGATTCCATCCTCGGATTCCATTATGACATCACTGATGACATGTTAACATTCCACCCCAAGATTCCATTATGACATCATAATGCACCGCGGCTACTTAACCAAGTGCTTACTGCCCAGGTGTCATTGTTGTCAGTGATTGGCTGCGAAGCTGGTGATATACTGACTGCGCTTGGATTTGTTTGAAATGTCTGACATTTCTTCACATAAACTTGAGGAGTTGGCACTACTCCGGGAGATTCTTACCACCTATTCCCCTGACAATGTGCTACCAATACCCGATGGCGTCCTCAGCTTCACTTACCGGCTGGTTATGAAGCTAGTGAGAGACTGCCTGACCAAACACCAACAAGGTCGTATAAGCTCAGAATATCTTGAGCATTTACAGATGAACATCAAGACATTAGTACAACAGGTAAGTAACAGACAATCTGGGTAAAGCATATAAAACAATAATGGATAATATTCATAAAATACAAGCTGGGGAGGGGGGCGGTGATAGCGTGGGCCCGCGTGCTCTTCAATGCCAGGGCTGAATTTTACTCCCAGTCCACCCTGGTCACAATATGTAAAAAAAAAGGAAATGGTTACACATGTAAACAATATTTAGCATCCAAAACCTGGTTAAAATAATTTTGGGTGGGAAAGATGGATATAAAAGCCTGATCAGAAGAGCAAAGCCATGGTTTTCCGTCTTTCCCTGATTCTGGTTCTGATGCTCAACCCATAATGTTGCCAACTTAATTGTTACTAGAATGTTGCTAGGCAACCTCCCTTTATGGTTAGATGCCCCTTTAACCCCTTCACCACCTTGCAATTTTCCGTTTTTGTGCTTTCTTTGTTTTGCTCCCCTTCTTCTCAGATCCAGAACACTTTTTGACCATCAATATAGCCTATGAGGGCTTGTTTTTTGCAGGCCGAGTTGTAGTTTTTAATGACACTATAGATTACATATATTGTACTTGAAAACGGGAAAAAAATTCAAGTGCGGTGAAATTGTAAAAAAGTGCAATGCCACAATTCACTAAATGCTAAAACTGACCTGGTAATATGATTCTACAGGACAGTAGGCGAATGCAGATACCAAACATGTATAGGTCCTTTTTTTTTCTATTTAAGTGGTGGAAAAAAAAAAATCTGAACGCCGGCAATGAGTCGGTGTTCATAAAAGATGATCAATGGACAGGCACACTGGTCTTCTGCACACCCCCGGCTTTTATGATAACCCATTGCAACCCCAGAATCATGGGACAAGGGCTCTGATGAGCGAGACTTGAGACACGGTTTCGGTCCGAACGTCTTAAATGCCGTTGTTAGTGATTAACAGCAGCATTTAAGTGGTTGACAGCCAAAATCCATCTGCATCTATTTGCAGGACATGACAGCTGATCACACCATCAACTGTCATGTGCGGGTAGAGATGCGGGCTCTGTCGCTGCCTAAAAAAGACAGGGACACGACCTTGGACGTACCTATACTTTCAAAGTTGTAAATCGGTTAAGGTTCCATCCTTGATTCCATGATGACATCACTGATGACATGTTAACATTCCACCACAAGATTCCATTATGACATCATAATGCACCACCACTACCTGCCCAAGTGCTTACTGCCCAGGTGTCATTGTTGTCAGTGATTGGCTGTGAAGCTGGTGATATACTGACTGCGCTTGGATTTGCTTGAAATGTCTGGAATTTCTTCAGATATACTTGAGGTGTTGGCACTACTCCAGGGGATTCTTAACACCTATGCCCCTGACAATGTGCTACCACTACCCGATGGCGTCCTCAGCTTCACTTACCGGCTGGTTGTGAAGCTAGTGAGCGACTGCCTGACCAAACACCAACAAGGTCGTATAAGCTCAGGATATCTTGAGCATTTACAGATGAACATCAGGACATTAGTACAACAGGCAACAGACAATCTGGGCAAAGCATATAAAACAATAATGGATAATATTCACAGCACATGAAACAATAATGAATAAAATTCACAAAATACAAGTTTATTTACATGAAATATGTATTTTGGCCAAGAGCAATATAATTTATAGCTTATAAGAAGTATCCATATATGTAGTAATTGTAGCTGTAGATTGCAGGAGTAAAATGGTGACATAAATAGCGTCCTATATTCTCTACTTTCTCTCATGATTTTCCTTTTTTGTTTATTTCCATTTTTATAGGCTGAAGAAAGATCCCAATATGGAGATTTGACCTTTTTTAAAGAATTGGCCGCACAGTTCCTGATTGTACTACAGCATATTGCCCGCTCACTGAAGCTTTTGGTAAGAATCCGTCATCTTCTATATCTCATGTCTTTCTTGTCTGATCTCCTCCAGATTACTAGTCATATAGCAGATTGTCATATTTCTCATTTTAGAAGCCCCCTGTCCGCTCCAGGCAGATACAGGATCTTTTATGGCAGCCTGTCTCTGCTCCATCCTCGGTGGGGACAGTCTGTACTGTGCTCAGTGGTGCGGACCTTTCATATCACATCGGTCTCGCTTTATCTTCACAATCTTCCTTCTTGTAAATGCTGCAGTTCTGGTAATAGATGTTATTGGAGAACTGTCGTATATACAAGTCCCTTATATATTAATGTGGATTTACTGGACGGAGCGGCCGTGTATATTCCCCGCCATTATGTAAATCCAGCTTTAGTCCACTCTGTCTTTTGTGTACTGTAATTTAGCATTTGTGAATTGTTATATTAATTGCGCATATTATATCCATCAGGAAACACCGGAGGGTGACTCCAAAGAGGGGCAACACCGAAATATCGCTGACCCCAATACCAGTCAGCCAGGGCTAAAAAGCGATCTGATTGAAGGTAAGCTGATCATCTTGCATTCCTACAAATATTAATATTATGGAGACACCAGAGAATATAAAATTTACTCTTCATCCTCTGTATGAGGCCGGTGACGGCTCCTGAACCTCCTATAGACTATAATGGAGAGGGCTCATGCAAATCTGAAAACCCCTCTGGTTCTCTCTTGTGGGATCTTCTCAGCCCCAAAATGCACAGAGGACCTCACAGGGTCCCCATCCAAGTCACTATCAGAACCCAAGCAATCACACATTTATGGTAGAGTATATCTATCTATGGATGTGCCATAAGTATATCCAGTATGTGCAGAATATCCATAGAACTAGTATTATGCCATTTACTTGTCTTTCCTTCCTTATATCGATGTGTTATATATTCAGTTCTGATATCGTCTAATACATGATGTCTCATTATTTTATCATTATATTAGAGACAACTGAGCCAGCAACTGCTGACGGTGGAATATCTGAGACACCAGAGATCCCCGAATCTGCCAGTGTAAGTATCAGAGAAAACATCTGTATATCATCAGATAACGGGGTATGAATTACACATCACATGTTACACCCCAGAGTACAGTGGGTTAACGCTATTCTTAATGTAGATTGGACCTATTATTATTATTCCTGTCTCCTCTGTGTGATGTCCCTTACCATCCCCTCCATACAATGATATATGTGTATGGAGGATATCCCTATAATATAATAGTGTCTGGGGAGCGTCCTGCTGCTATCATGTCCTCTACATCTGCTGCAGTGTAATCAGTGGGGTCATAATGTAGAGAAGTTCCTGCAACTTTTATGTCTCATTGTCATTTCTTATTCTTCTAGGCCGTTGTCAGATCATTGACCCCTATGAGAAAACCAAGTAAGAGCGACTATACCCAGATCAAAGAGATCGGCAGTGGAGCTTTTGGGTGAGCGTTATGTATAATCTACATTTTTCCCAAACTCCTTATGATGATGCCTCTTTCTATATGTCCTGCCTTAGGGAAATTCCTGTATATGAGTCTACATCTAAATGCTACTGTATTCCAAGACATGTAACATTTTTATTTTTATATCCCATAGAGCTTTGTAAAGACTTGTTTTTTATGTGTTGAGCTGTTGTTATCGGAACCACTTTGCACTAGATCTATTCTACATCTAGTCATCTAGTCCACATCTACTGTATTTTTCGGACTATAAGACGCACCGGACCATAAGACACACCCCAAATTTTGGGGTGGAAAATAGGGGAAAAAAATAATGTGTCAAATGGGGGTCCGTCTTACAGTCTGAATTCCGTGGGATGGCTGTGCTCTGTGGGGTGGCTGTGTCCGTGGGGTGGCTGTGCTCTGGTCACAATATACTTAAAAATCTTGTTGCGGCGGTCCCGTGGCGGGGGTCCCAATGCAGCCTCCCTGTGCTCTGTGGTGCGGTGGTGTCGGGGCTCTGTAGTGTGGCTGCAGCGGGGCTCTGTGCTGCGTGGGGGGCTCCGTCTGCATTTCGTTAAAGCCCGAAAGCCTCCCGCAGCTCAGTTGCTGCGACGCGGCGGCCTCCTGACAGATGGCCGCCAGGGGCCTCCGGAAAGATGGCCGCTTCTCAGTTTCAGATCTCCGCAGCGAGATCTTGTCCCGAGATCTTGTCCCGAGATCTCGGGACAAGATCTCGTTGCCGTGATTTGAATTTGAGTATGCGCCGCTCCCAGCGGCCATCTTTCTGGAGGACACCGCGCTGCAGCAACGGAGCTGCGGGGGCTTTCAGGCTTTAACGAAATGCCGGCGGAGCCCCCCACGCAGCAGATCCCCGCTGCAGCAACCCTACAGAGCCCCGACCCCACCGCACCACAGAGCACAAGGAGGCTGCATTGGGACCGCCGTCATGAGACCTCCGCAACAGAATTTCTAAGTATATTGCTACCATAAGACGCACCCCCATTTTCCCCCAAAAAATATTGGGAAAAAACTGCGTCTTATGGTCCAAAAAATACGGTATTTGTCATGATTCAGCTCAGTTATCATGTGATCTGGATGAAAACCTCCCATAAGTGATCATTCATGCTGAGTTATTTTGTGTATTTCCAGACATTGATTTCTAGTGACGGCCATACACCTATTATTAACTATTAGTGATCAGCGAGTATACTCGTTACTCGAGATTTCCGAGCATGCTCAGGTGTTCTCCGAGTATTGGATGTGCTTGGAAATTTAGTTTGTGTCACCGCAGCTGCATGATTTGTGGCTGCTAGACAGCCTGAATACATGTGGGGATTTCCTAACAAACACACAATCCTACTCACATGTATTCAGGCTGTCCAGCAACCACAAATCATGCAGCTGCGGCGACACAAACTAAATTTCTGAGCACGACCAAACTACTTGGAGATCACCCGAGTATGCTCAGAAATCTTGAGTAACGACTCGCTCATCACTATTAACTATTAGGACAGAAGATCATTTGAAATATAGACAGTTAGTAAGAATTCTGTATAAATTATGGCTTTTTCTCCTCTACAGGGCCGTCCACTTAGTGCGTCATAAAGACATAAACAAGGTATTCGCCATGAAGAAACAAGACCGGAGTAACCTGGATCGTCCAGAGTATCTTGAAATGGCCTACCTGGAAAGGGACATCGCAATATTCGCTGATTGTCCCTTTGTTGTCTCCACGCTTTGTTCCTTCCCAACTAAACGACATCTGTGTATGGTCATGGACTTTGGAGCAGGTAAGACATATCCATTGTATCTCTATCCAGCCCATTTCTGCTTCAATATATAAAGCTATCAATGTATTTATATGTCATTAATCTACATGCTCAGAAGAGCAGTTTTGGAGGGTTGCCTCTTTCTGACAGATAATAATTTTCATTGCTTCTTATTGCATTTTTTCTTCTGATGTTGGGCGATCAAAAACACTGCAATTCCATCTGAGTTTATTTGTTTTTATATTATTTATTTTGAATGGAGAAAAAGTGATTTTATATTTATTTTCTTTCCCCAAATATTTTTATTATTTTTTAGTCTCCATAAGGGACCTGAACTTGTGATTATATAATCGTAAATACTATGTACTGCAATATGGGCATTGCAGAATATGGTGAAAATCTTGGTCCACTATGAAGCCAAGCTACACAGTGACTGTCACAGAAGTACCATAATGGCAAGGATAATAGTCTTCCGCAGACACTCAGCAGCCATAGCAAACCACTGACATGGAATGGGGGCGATGAGTGCTTAGAGCAGCTCGCCTCCAGGTCACCTGCTGTAAATGCCGCTGTCAGATATTGACAGTGTAATGTAAGAGTTTACCAGCAGGGGGCAGATCTCAGCTCTTTTTGTATAGGATTACTCTGCAGTATACAGTATACGCTCTACATCACACAGTGTATCTCTATGATTGACTCCCTGCCCCAATGTCTCACCTTATTTCTCATTCACACTCATCATGTGTAATTTACATTGTAACAAACCCTCACCTGTCATATTTGCTTTCTGCTCTAGGAGGAGACTGTGACAGTCTCTTAAAGGTTTATGGCCGTTTACCGCTCTCCTTGGCCCGCTTGTATGTTGCAGAAACGGTTCTTGCTGTGGAATATCTGCACAGCTTTGGTGTGGTTCACCGAGACCTGAAGCCTTTAAAGTAAGTGAACGCTGCAGTATAATAAAGGGAGAGACAGTTATAGTTTGGTGTACAGTCTGTGGGTTTTTACTTAGGGCTGACAATATCTTTTCTTTCACAGCCTTATAATATCATCAACTGGACATATCAAAGTCACCGATTTTGGGCTTTCAAAACTCGGACTCATGAGACCAACATCAGACATTTACAAGGCTCGAACTAAAGACATCACCAAAGAGTTCCGTGATAAAGAGGTTAGCTATAGATTAATAGAACTTATTCTTCACAGATCTGATCTATTTCTGATATTTTCTCACATAGAAAACTTTTACACTGATATTATTTGTCACAGTAATTTTCATTGATCATCTTCTCATTGTTCTGTTGGTTTCCAGACGAGCGGCACCTTGCATTATATGGCCCCAGAAGTCCTCTTAAAAGCGGGCTATGGAAGGCCTATTGACTGGTGGTCAATAGGAATCATCACATATCAATTTCTTACCGGCGATTTGCCATTTAAAGGAAGATGCGAAGATGAGATTTTCCTCAGAATCATAACAGGTAAGTAAAATAATCTGAATTCTGTGTGATGCCATAGTAATTTGGTTGAGTTGTTAGGTTCATACTTTGGTTTAGTTACTTGTTGTTTTTGATAGTTTTTTAAATTATAGTAAATATAGACTTTCTTTTCTGTAACATTTACTTTTTATATAACAGAATCCATCATTTTGAAATTTCAAAATCATGCTGTTCATCCCGATGCTGAAAACTTCATTACTCAGCTGCTCAGAAAAAGTCCCAACCTTAGACTCGGGACAGGTAATGTATATAGTAGTATTAATAATGACTTATAACTCCACTGTGCCCTGACAAATAGATAATTTCCATGAGGATTAGCACTGAGGTCTCTGTGTTACCTCCTTGTCTATTTCCCATTCTTCATGCCTTGACTTACAGTATATTTTGGCTCTGCTATGTCTTCAGTTTAGATTACCATAAAATGTACAGTCTTCCTAATATTGTCTGGATCACTTTTTTCTTGTCTTCCGTTTCCAGGAGGAGCAAATAAAATCAAGAGTCATCCATTCCTGAGTGAGTTAGATTTTGAGAATCTTGAAAATCAGGAGCCAGAGTTTAGGCCAATTCTTAGGTCAGAGGAGGACACCCACTACTTTCCCAGTAAGTAGAATGAGACGTCATCTGGTTAAAGCTGCCGTTTGTCTTGTCTTTTATTTTATGTGACAATATGTTCCCATCATTATTTGTAATAACATGGTGATGGTCTGTGATTATATTAATAATCTCTGATAATACTTGTATTTTGTAGCTTGTATTGAGAGACTCAAACATATAGATTCAGATGAGAGTGACACAAGTGAAGTCAGTGATTGGCCAGAAAGCCTAAACTATGCGTCATCTTCTCAAAGACTTTCTAAGGTAAGTATGTGATCAGTAAATCCACAAAACTATAACTAAAATAATATAAAAACTCTCTCTCTATATATATATATTTAATTTTACTCTGTGTATTTTAGCTATATGCAACCAATTCCAGGATGATGAGCAATGAAGATCATGAGCCATCTCCAGATTGTTCTCTACAGACCAGCACAAAACACTCAGACGTGTGAGTAGATTATTATTATGGGGTATAGTACTGACAAATCTTCAGAATACCAAATACAAGTCGCATATGACACAATACTAAATCTAGAATCCACCATTCCATGATTGATGATCACTGTGGGGTCTGGCTTGTCATAACACTGGTGAGTTGATCATTGTGACCAGCCTTTCATTTCTATTTCATTAAAGCCCTTTATTACTAGTTATTCTTCATTCTTGCTGACAGAAGGCAGTTCTGTGCAAGGTATACCCTTCATTTTGTCCAAGTGTCCTAATTGCCCATAAAAAAGGAGTCTTTTTATTTTTCATTGCTTTCACTTGTAATTTATTTATTTTTCTTCTACTAAACAGGCAGAAAGATTCTCCTACTAGAAATGATGGTGATAATCAGTGTTTCACTACTGAAAACAACAAGTCACCCTCTCCCATATTGTCAGGTAAGTGCAGGTCTATAGGAGATCTTGTTGTCGTCACTGATCAAAAGGTGTTAATGTAAATGTTACATGAGGACTCAGAAAATCACTGCTTTTCTGTGCCTTTAAAATAAACAACAATCCAACACGTTAATGTATAAAATTCTCACTCTTATGGGCTGCGCATTAAAAGGTATAAGGGGCCATACAGTCTGGTGCCTGATACTGATCACGAATACTCTGCCCTTGGCTCAGTCAGGCCCCAAACTAACCCTATAACTACCCTTAATGTGCCACAGATGTTTTAACCCTTTAACTCCCAAAGCTTTTTTCGATTTTGTGATTTTATTTTTCGCTCCCCTTATTTCCAGAGCCATAACTTTTTTATTTTAAGGTCAATATGGCCGTGTGAGGGCTTATTTTTTGTGGGACGAGTTGTAATTTTGAACAATACCATTGGTTTTGCCAAGTCTTGTAACAGAAAACGGGAAAAAAATTCCAAGTGCAGTAAAATTGCAAAAAAAGTGCAATCCCGTACTTAATTTTCGATTGGCTTTATTGCTAGGTTCACTAAATCCTAAAACTGACCTGCGATTTTGATTTTGCAAGTCATTACGAGTTCGTAGACACCAAGCATGTCTAGGTTCTTTTTTATCTAAGTGGTGAAGAAAAATTCCAAACTTTCCAAAAAAAAAAAATTGCGCCCTTTTCTGAGACCAGTAGCGTCTCCATTTTTCGTGATCTCTGGTTGGTTGAGGGCTTATTTTTTGTGAGCCGAGCTGACTTTTTTAATGATAACACTTTTGTGCAGATGCATTCTTTTGATTGTCCATTATTGCATTTTAATGCAATGTCGTGGCGACCAAAAAAACGCAATTCTGGCTTTTCGATTTGTTTTCTCGCTCAGCCATTTTGCGATAGGGTTAATCCTTTTTTTATTGATAGATCGGACATAGATAGATTCTGAACATGGTAATACCAAATATGTGTATTGTTTAATTTTGGATAGGGCAAAAGAGGGGTGATTTAAAATCTTGTTTTTTTTAATTTTTTTATATTTTTAAAAACATTTTTTTAATTTTGGCATGCTTCAATGGCCTCCATAGGAGGCTAGAAACTGCCATAACTCGATTGCCTCTGCTACATAGAGGAGATGCATAGATCATCTCTATGTAGCAGAATTACAGGTGTGCTATGAACGCCGACCACAGGGTTGCGCTCATAGCAATCCGGCATCAGCAACCATAAAGATATGACTCTAATCTTTTGACTTGATATTAATCTAATCTTATAGGAGTTTATCATTGACATGTTTTTCTTACTTTTTTATATGATTTTCCAGTTGAGAACAAAAATAAATCTGCATTAAACCTGGGAGAAGAGAAAAACCCAGAAATAGTAGCAGAGACAGAACCTAGCAGAGGTAAGTGTGACAATAAGGTCTATGTTGTGTGATGTCGGCGACTGAGAATAATTCATGAGGAGGAGATGTTATATGTCAGTGGTGGATTGTCTCATCTATGACTGACAATGATCATTGACTTGTTTTTCTTTTTTTATATGAATTTCCAGTTGAGATGAAAAATACATCTGCATTAAAACTGGGAGAAGAGCATGACCCTGAAATTGTAGCAGAGACAGAATCTAGCAGAGGTAAGTGTGACGATAAGGTCTATGTTGTCTGATGTCGGCGACTGAGAATAATTCACAAGGAGGATATATTATATGCAGTTATAAGCGAGTGTGCTCTTTACTCTTTACATGCTCGGGTGTTCTCTGAGTAGTTTGGGCGTGCTCGGAAATCAAGTTTTAGTCCCCGCAGCTGCATGATTAGAGACTGCTAGACCGCCTGAATTCATGTGAGGATTTCCGAAGAAACAGGCAATCCTTCCCACATGTATTCAGACTGTCTAGCAGCTGCAAATCATGCAGCTGTGGGGACTAAACCTTAATTCACGAGCACGCTCAAAAGTCTAGGAGAACACCCGAGAAACGAACACACTCCCTCATCACTATATGTCAATGGTGGGATTTTCACATCTATGACTGACAATGATCATTGACTTGTTTTTCTTACTTTTTTATATGAATTTCCAGTTGATACAAAAAATACATCTGCATTAAAACTGGGAGAAGATCAAGACTCAGGAATGGTAGCAGAGACAGAACCTAGCAGAGGTAAGTGTGACAATAAGGTCTATGTTGTCTGATGTCGGCAACTGAGAATAATTCACGAGGAGGAGATGTTATATGTAGTGATAAGCGAGTGTGCTCTTTACTCGAGTTTTCCGAACATGCTCTGGTGTTCTCTGAGTAGTTTGGGCCTGTTCGGAAATCAAGTTTTAATTCCCGCAGCTGCATGATTTGAGACTGCTTAACAACCTGAATTCATGTGAGGATTTTTGAAAAAACGTGCAATCATCCCCGCATGTATTCAGGCTGTCTAGCAGCTGCAAACCATGCAGCTGCGGGGACTAAAATTTAATTTCCGAGCACGCCCAAAATACTCGGCAAACACCCAGAGAACACCTGAGCATGCTTAGAAAACTCAATTAACGAGCACAATCGCTCATCACTACATATAATATATCCTCCTTGTGAATTATTCTCAGTTGCCGACATCAAACAGTCAGTCCCTGCAGCTGCATGATTTGCGGCTGACAGCCTGAATACATGGGGGATTGCCCGTTCTTTAGCAAAAATCCCCACATGTATTCAGGCGTTCCAGCAGCCGCAAATCATGCAGCTGCAAGGACTAAAACTTAATTCACGAGTACGCTCAAAATACATGGAGAACACCCGAGCATGCGTGGAAAACTCCAGTAACGAGCACACTCGCTTATCACTATAAGTCAATGGTGTGATTTTCACATCTATGACTGACAATGATCATTGACTTGTATTTCTTACTTTTTTACATGAATTTCCAGTTGAGACAAATACATCTGCATTAAAACTGGGAGAAGATCATGACCCAGAAATAGTAGTAGAGACAGAGTCTAGCAGAGGTAAGTGTGACAATAAGGTCTATGTTGTCTGATGTCGGCGACAGAATAATTCACGAGGACGATATATTATATGTCAATGGTGGGATTTTCACATCTATGACTGACAATGATCATTGACTTGTATTTCTTACTTTTTTACACGATTTTCCAGTTGAGACAAATACATCTGCATTAAAACTGGGAGACGATCAAGACCCAGAAATAGTAGTAGAGACAGAGTCTAGCAGAGGTAAGTGTGACAATAAGGTCTATGTTGTCTGATGTCGGCGACAGAATAATTCACGAGGACGATATATTATATGTCAATGGTGGGATTTTCACATCTATGACTGACAATGATCATTGACTTGTATTTCTTACTTTTTTACATGAATTTCCAGTTGAGACAAATACATCTGCATTAAAACTGGGAGAAGATCATGACCCAGAAATAGTAGTAGAGACAGAGTCTAGCAGAGGTAAGTGTGACAATAAGGTCTATGTTGTCTGACGTCGGCGACAGAATAATTCACGAGGACGATATATTATATGTCAATGGTGGGATTTTCACATCTATGAGTGACAATGATCATTGACTTGTATTTCTTACTTTTTTACATGATTTTCCAGTTGAGACAAATACATCTGCATTAAAACTGGGAGACGATCAAGACCCAGAAATAGTAGTAGAGACAGAGTCTAGCAGAGGTAAGTGTGACAATAAGGTCTATGTTGTCTGATGTCGGCGACAGAATAATTCACGAGGACGATATATTATATGTCAATGGTGGGATTTTCACATCTATGACTGACAATGATCATTGACTTGTATTTCTTACTTTTTTACATGAATTTCCAGTTGAGACAAATACATCTGCAATAAAACTGGGAGACGATCAAGACCCAGAAATAGTAGTAGAGATAGAGTCTAGCAGAGGTAAGTGTGACAATAAGGTCTATGTGGTCTGATGTTGGCGATTGAGAATTATTCACGAGGAGGAGATGTTAACTCCCAGTTACACGATTGCTACATGGATGATGATTGAAAATGATCACTGACTTGTTTTTTTTTTACTTTTTATATGAATTTCTAGTTGAGAAGAAAAATAACTCTGCAAAAATACTGGTAGAAGAGCAAAATGCCCAAATAGTAGAAGAGCGAAAACCTAGAAGACGTAAGTGTGATAATAAAGTCTATATTGTTTGATGTTGGCCAGTGGGAATAATTCATGTGGAGAAGATGTTATCTGTCAGTGGTGGGATTGTCACATGTATGATGACTTGCAATGATCCTGTTGCTCTGCACGGATAAGATTTCTCTACCGTCCTGCCACAATGACACCAAAGCAGTATCCTCTAATATGGAGTTCCATTACTTACATTAGTTTTATATCTCTTCTCCTAGGTTCCATCTTCCGCCGGATTATATCATCCTGCCGGCGAGGATTATCCAGGGCCGCTCGCAGCATCAGAAGATGCATTTGTCCAATCTGTCCATAGGGCACAATATACATCTAGTACAGCAAGTCCATCATCAAAGCTGTACTTGGGCAGCACGGTGGCTCAGTGGTTAGCACTGTTGCTTTGCAGCACTGGGATCCTGGGTTTAAATGTCACTAAGGAAAACATCTGCATGGAGTTTGTATGTTCTCCCCGTGTTTGCGTGGGTTTCCTCCGGGTACTCCGGTTTCCTCCCACACACCAAAGACATACTGATTGGGAATTCCAAATTTAAAAAAATAAAATAAAAATTCTGAATTAATGTTCCTTTGTAATAGAATATTTCTGAAATATATGGCATACCAATACTGTACGTCGTACATGTTTGAAGCACCCTCATGAAGTTTTGTTTTTTCACTAAACGTGTATGTGTTGTAGTGTGGTGAGGTAATATACTTCCCTACTGCCGTCTTCTCTGAGATCAAGCTCTGTCCGGCTCCACTTTTGTGTGATGTCATAACTACATAGTTACATACATAGGTTGAAAAAAGACCTAGGTCCATCAAGTTTAACCTTTCTCCACCAATTGTCCATTTTGTCACTAAATTAAATATAACCCACAATGTTATGTGTATTGAGGAAATCATCAAGCCCTTTTTAAAAGCTGTTGTAGTGTCTGCTATTCTTGTGGTCGGCATTCCACAGTGTCACTGCTCTAACTGTAAATAACCCTTTCCTATTTAGCTGTTGGAATCGCCTGTCATCGCTCTTTAGCTCACTGTATACTCTCGGTGTGAGCGAGAAGTCTCTTCTATAATGGGAGCCTATGGAGCCTTGTTCTGATGCTTCATAGGCTTACATTGTTAAAGGAAACCTGTCACCTCGTTTTTCAGCTATAAGCTGCGGCCACTGCCTTTCGGGGCTTATCAACAGCATTCTAGAAAGCTGTAGAAAGGCAGTGGCCGTGGCTTATAGCTGAAAAACGAGGTGACAGGTTCCCTTTACTCACTTCATACTTGCCGATGTGGGAGATGATGTGACCTGGTCATCATCTAGCCGTGACAATTATTCCCTTATAAAAGCTTCTAGAGACATGCATAACCAGTAGGACTTGGGCATCCTAGGACAGTCCTACTTGGACTATATTCACGTTGGACTATGATCAGTGGCTCTGTCGGTATTTGTGTCTGAAGCCTCGGAGAATGGGATTCAGATGTTCGCACCAACAGGAACATTGACTATAATGATGCAGGCAGAGTCAGTGTTCTATGTTGGCATCATTATATACCTATTTGAGGCAGGCACCAAGACGCCATCTTGGTGTCTGCCTCAAAAAGGCATACAAGGCCAAAAATTATGTCCTACAGAGCACACAGTGACTCCATCTACATCATTATAATCAATGGCTTCATTAACACAAACATCGGAAAACGTTTTTCTAGGGCTTCAGCTGCAAGCCCCCGACCGTAGACAAAGACACAATGTGAACTTAGATTAAGTAATTAAGTTATAGCCATCAAGAAGAAAGAAAAAAAATAGATCCAGCTTACTGCTTGTAGTCCAAATGGATAACTTTTAAATAGTCTGTGGTCTGGCGCATGGGTCGAGATACATACCAAGCTAGCTCCATAGTCAGATAGCCTGTTGAGAAGTATATATGGAGGGAGAGGAGATGTAAGAAGTACACACATCAAGGCAAGGTATTGTGGCATCAAATATTAGTCCAGTATAATAAACTGTGATATGGACCACTATATTAACCCGTATTCAGTAGATGAAAAAGAACTGAAGGGTTAAAGAGCGCCAAAACACTTATAAAATAAATCAATAGTAAACCTCCCTCCATATATACTTCCCAACATTTGCACTCAGGACATGGTTTTTGATGTACTTAAATTAATGCATTTAGCAACAATATACATCTGAAATTTTTTTTGCATAGGGCTTAGTGTATTTTGCACATTATATTGATTATGTGGACTAGCTACACACATTATACGTATACAATTGTGTGATGTTATATAGAGCTTGTTATTGCTCCCATGATTATAGCTTATGTTTAATAACCGCTGTCTATTTTAAACGTTTTTAATCATTTTTTTGGTGGTTTGTGTATCCCATGTAATAAAATTGACAATTTTTCTATGGTGATCCCTGCATTTGGTGTATGTCTTCTTGGTTCTTTTTTTGTGATTTACATGTAATTTGGACATACTGTGGTTGGAACCCCTCTAATTAGTCTTATTATCTGATGGTGCCCTCCGCATCCTTGTAGATAGCTTCAAAAAGTAGTAGTAGTAGTAGTAGTATATGTAATTACTGCTATCTCCTGCCAAATTCCTTAGTGAGGAGTGCCGAACATTTATTCAGGTTATTTTTCAACCCAGAACGCTTAAGACAAACCACTATACCAATAATAGTTATGCCATGTTCTTGTATGGACCTTGAGAATATATTCATGTCAGAAGGAGCAAACATCAGAAGGAAGGGTCGGAGGTTGATCATAGAACTTTGCTTTACCTTATTGACTTAAAGGAGTGCAAATCATGAACCGATTGGCTTTATTAAAAAAAATAAAGTTTTTTCCTGATCCCAAGAGACAATCAGAGTGGACATACAGGCATTTTAGGATTCACGGCTGTCAGAGCCAGAACAAAGAACAATTAGTTCCAGTCAGAGCACAACAGTTCATTTTAATGGCTACATTTCATCAGTAACATTCCCTTTATAATCTACAGTAGATGATAAATGGATCTGGCAGATTTAATGGGAATGTGTCCATTTTTTTTCTCAACAATTGGAAAAAAAATGCAAAAACGTATATTTTTTAATGGTATAAAATAGCAATTTTTGCCCATATTTTCAACTTGAAAAACTGGAGGTAGTGGGGGGCAACGGCTGATATTTGCCGTAAAAATTTAGTCTAATGTGAGATAGTGCAACTGCAGTACACATTGGTGGGATCTGCTCCATGTGTGAGACGTCACTCCTCGCCTTCTAGATGTTTGCCAAAGGATAAGGCAGGATGAAGCGTAGGAGCCATTTTGTTAGTGGCGGCAAAGTGGTATTGACAAGTGGAAAGTGACACAGAGGTCTGTCGTTAGCACATATTCTGTTAGTTGAAGGTGCGCTGCTCACCGTTTCATTCAGTGGCCGCATGAGATACAAGGCTCAGCAGACCGTCACACATGATGGGACTAGATACATGGCTGTGCTCAGTGTAAAGCCTCACTCAAATGTACAGTATAATGTGGGGACATCTGAATGAGGCTTTACACTGACTGAGCAGAGATGAGTCAGTGTTCAGAGCACAGCAGTGTGATGATGAACTCTGAATACTGGAGTGAGTACAGATCAGGAGCCTGACACTGTACGACTAATCCCAGGCTACCGAGCTGCTCAATAGCCTGATATTACTACAGCGTCAGGCTCCTGATCTGTGCTCACCACATCTCACAACTGCTGTGCAGACCTCCTGTCACCAACAGCTGTGTCACTGTGAGCTGTTGATATGGGGGTGTAAATTGTAGCCAAGAGCACAGTTCTGGACTACAATAAAATGGCACCTGACTCCCCCGCAGCTGTGAACTGGACACCCCATGGGGAATGCACAGTCCACAGCTGAGACAGACACAATATAGGAGATTGAAATTTACACATTTAAAGAGCATCCAGCCCTACATGATCCATAACACAAAAGATAATTATTAAAAATATTCCTTTTATTAATTATCACATAAAAACACAATAGTTATAGTAATAATAGATCCAGTTGTTGGTGTTGGTAAACAAACAAAAATTACCCGGAACTACTCAAAGCATAGACATAATAATATGCACTAGTGTTGAGCAACTTTTGTTTTTTTAGGGTCGAGTTTCGTTTCATGAAACCAGACTTTTCCGTCCCGAAACACGAAACCCAATGTAAGTCAATGGAGAATTAAAGTCGGCAGTGAGAGGAGGACAGGAAACACACCAACAGTGCCCATTTGAATGCCAAAAGCATAAATTCTTGTTACTGAAGCTTGTCAACCTTAATTTACTTCATAATACTAGTTACGCACTGAAAAATGGGGGTTATTTGGCTACAGTTGTGGGGGGGGCTGGCTCCAGGTTTTCGTGGGCCCAGGGCCAAAGAGCGCCCCTTTAACACATACCACAACTCATGATGCTCCGATACGGCAGAGAAATAGCAGTATAGTACAATGAAAAATACTTCACTTCTTACATCTCATGACTGATATCCATTTTAAATTCTCCAATACCTCCAAAAACGGACAGTATATAACTGCATACAGTATTATGGCCAGCGCTTAGTGCGCTATACAGAGTAATGAGGCCCATATATTTCTCCATACGGAATCATTATTCCCATATAATGTTTCAAACTGTATATGATGAGCTCCACATAATGCTACAGTATATGTTGGTCCCAATGGATGAAGCTCCACTGTCTTATGGGCCCAAATAATGCTCCATATATAATGGGCCCCATTTCTACTGCTCTAGTGTATAATGGGCCCTGTAAATGCTGCTCCAGTGTCTGATGTCCACCTTTGGAATGCTCCAGTGTATGGTGGGCCTCATATATCATTCACCAGAGTATAGTGCTCCCCAAAAATTGCTGTCCCAACATTGAAAACAATTACATAAGTCTCCTTGCTAGGGAATCCCTGCACTACTCTGAACTCCTTGTCATCCCCATCTTCCATCTCACTGCACTTGGCTGTTTAGGCCCTCCCACCAGCAGAGACACTTTTGCGTACTATGCGGTGCCCTGTGCCAGTGCCATCGCCCATGAGTATGCCCCCCCACCTGCTCAAGGAACCAGCACTTTCATCTGCACCTTCCTCTTTGTCACCGTGTAAGGTGGTATAGTATGCGGGAAGGGGAACCTGAGTTTCCTCTGGGTCAGATTCTGGCTGTGTAGAGTGCGAGGGGAATGTAGTGGTCTGGGTCAATGTACCAGCAGCATCATCCAGCAGTGTCTGGGCCTCAGTGCACTTGTGGCGTCCCCAAGAGTACGGTCGCCACTGTGGCATTGCCTTCCTCCTAGGGAGTGTGTTGTCAAGCTTGGGAGCAATGAAGGATCTCTCTAGCAGTGAAACCAACACACAACACATTTCCCACTCCAGGCCAGCAGGGAGACCTCTGAACCTGACTGCTGAGGAGCTGCTCTCTGTGGTCGGGAGGAGGTAAGTTAGGGCACTCTGTTCAGGGAAGGGGAAGTGTGTGGACGTGAGAAGGGGAGCTGGAGGATGAGCAGAGTAAAGGCTCACTCCTAGCTGGAGCGCATGGTCCGGATTCCGGTCTCCGAGTTTGTAGGGACACTGACGTTCCTGCAGCAGAAACCGGGGGAAGTAGCAGCTATAAATGCTCTGTACCCAACTAAGGCTCGGAGGCCCCAGCATCGACGTGTGCGAGGCAGAAGGAAAAGGCTACAGCTGTCTGCCATACAAGTAAAGTCTGAGGAACATCTATTAGACAGGAGGCGTTTCAGTGAACCACGGTCCTGTGAGTGCTTCCCTCACAAGCGCTAGAAAGGAGACGTTCAGGAAGGTACATGTTGGCGGAGTGTTGGAAGGGAGCTTTCCATTCTGGTCCCGGAGGTTGGCAGAGGTCCTGACCCGGAGGACACAGCACGGAGGCAGGCATCTGTGTAACCTGCAGACTGTGAGTAAAGCTTTGGAACTGCACACTCTGCTGTCCTACGGTCATTCCAGCACCGCTACATCTGGGTACCAGTACCTACACCGCCTGTGCCTTTCCCCCTTCACTACATCTACACTTCCCTG
This sequence comes from Dendrobates tinctorius, assembly GCF_039654945.1. NCBI lineage: Eukaryota > Metazoa > Chordata > Amphibia > Anura > Dendrobatidae > Dendrobates > Dendrobates tinctorius. The sequence continues at coordinate 1,502,938 of NW_027361788.1, read as the reverse complement.
GGACTCCAGCTCCACCTGTGGGGAGCTTCTCCATCTTTGCTGCACAACACCATCAGTCCCAGAGGATCTGCATGCAGCGTTGGCCTAACATCTATGTTGCCGAACACCACAGGTGGCGTCAAACTATCTATATAAACTCTTTACCATTATACCACGCCATTTACATGGGCGCCCAGGGCCACCGTCCGGGTCACCGCTGCTGTGACACATCCCACTGACACCGGCCCGGTACTGAGTACCCCACAGCCCTGGGAGGGCAACCCATATGCCGACTGCTGATCGGGCGGCGTTATTCCCATGAACCTCCGAACAGCGTCCCTGAAGGCAACGTTTTTGGTTTCCGGGGGTAGTATGATTGCAAAGCTGAACCTTAAAGGAATGTCCAAAAGGGCATCACCAGGAGTGGAGCCTGTGGCTTAATTGGACTGCACCCGGGAAACCACTACCATACAAGCTACAGAAAAGATGGACAGATTGCAAGCTTTGTCGATTCTGTGTGTGGTGTGGTATGTCCGTTTGTAGTTGTGCTAGCAATTTCTCACCTTTATTCCGTTAACGACCGAGACTCCGGCATGGCCCCGCGGTACGCGTCAAGCTTACTAGAGGGATACGCGAGGCTGTGGCATGTGAGATCGAGCAATAACAGGTCTAGCATTCCAGTACATGTCCGGGGCTGCATGCACACTACACTGAAAGGACCAGCTTTTGTCGCTTACAGGTGCAGATAACCTGCTGAACTCCGTTAGTGATGGGAATCTGGGATTCAGATTAATCCCCGCGAACGATGATTTCCCAGTAAGTTCAGGTCAACCGCAATTCCGGAGTTAGGCCTAACCGTCATTCCTGAAAAAATTACGTGTCCAAACCACAGGTGCTGTAGCTTGCTTAACAGCTCGGCAGCCGTTCTCAGGCCCAGTATGGATTCAACAACATTGTAGAAAGTTGATAAAGGGTACAGTTTCACCGGATAACACGTATATATGTAGCCTAGTTTACACATTAAAAATATATGTCTATAGATCAGGAGGCAGACTCAGATGTTCTCAGGCCCAGTATGGATTTGACCAGATTGTACAAAGTTGAGAAAGGGTACTTTATCACTGGATAGCAGGTATATATAGCATAGTTTAAACATGTAAAGTCTCCGTGTTCTCAGTATGGATGACACAGCAATCTAAAAAGTGGAAAAAAGGAAATGCATTTGAGGCGTACACAACTATATACTTTTGGTGTTATTTTTAAATCTACATATATATTTCTGTCTCAGTAATACAGTCCAGCCTCTACGCAATAGGAAATGAGATGCATACAATTAGTGACATAAAGGCTATTGATTGCAGAAATCTAGGAATTATTATTCACGGGAAAAACTTCCGTCACAATTCTCATAGGCGATGCTGACCCTCAATTAATTTGTGTGTTGAGACAGTGAAAACATTTTTTTGTGAATAAAGTCTTGCTGTATCGCACTTTCGTTGATTCCATCACTGTTACTCATCTCAATCCAATTTTTATCACAGGGAGCGATATAAACATGGTGCTCACTGGCTATCATGATCTGTCACGTAACTTTGGAGTGCAAAAGACAGAAGCCACAGGCCGTAGGCGATTCTATTTGATTGGCATGAGAGGGCACATTTTGAAATGTGCGCCGGAAAGTCACACGTTTGTGAGTAGGAAAACTGTGAAAGCTGATGATAAACCACCACTGCATGTAATTGTGAGTCGACGTCCATAAGAAATGGAAGCCACTGATCATCTGGAGCTAGAGCCCGGCCAGCAGGACAGGGCATAGCTACATCTTAACCATCATCTTTCAGTTCAATCAATTTGTAGTGGCAGTCCCAGTGAAGGATTTGACAGGCCAGACTACACAGCGGAGGAGCAGGGAGAGGTAAACATTGCAAATGCTGGGGCCCTGCCCAAGCAAGGGGGGCACAGTCGTGGGCGTCGGTACTGGCACTGGGCCCCTCATAGTACGGCGGTGTGTCTGACGGCGGGTGTGCACCACCACTGTCAGAAACACTTGATTGCACTATGAGGTACCCTATGCCAGTGCCCGCGCCCAAGAGTCGGCCTACCCACCTGTCCAGGGCAACGGCACTCGCACGGTTTTGTGCTCTAGGTGGTGACCTCGGCTATGGGGGGGGCCGCCCACTTAGGGAGGTTTACAAAGTGGCATATGTAGATGTGGGTCATTCAGCTGCTGCAAAAGGCGAAATAGGTCAAGTTCGCGGAATAGGAGGAGGACCAAAGCAAGCCTTTTTTCTGGCAACCTATGTGTCATCAAGGGAAGGTGGGACAAAATCCTTGGAAACCCATGCATGGTTCATTTTAATGAAGGTTAGATCATCCAAATTTTGGGTTGACAGACGGGTCCTTTTTTCTGTCAGGATTGATCCAGCTGCACTGAAGACTCTTTCCGATAGCACACTTGCAGCTGGGCAAGCGAGCTCCTGTAAGGCATATTGTGCCAATTCAGGCCAGGTGTCCAGTTTAACGGCCCAATAGTCAAAGGGGAATGACCTGTGCGGGAGAACATCAATATGGGAGGAAAAGTAGTTGTTAACCATAGTTGATAACTGCTGTCTCCTGTCACTTTCCTTCGATGCAGTATTACCAGTTGTGTGAGCGGTCCGTGAAAAATCAGTCCACAACATTGTCATGAAACCCCTGTCTCCAACGCCACTTCTGCTGTGTACACCACGAACACCTCTGCCAAGCTGCCCCCGGCCCGTACGGCTCGTGTGAGAACCATCACCGCTGCTGTGTGCTGGGAATGCCTCAACCAACCGGTTAACCAGAGTTGCTTGTTTAGTAGCCAATATTAGGTCAAGGTTCTCCTGTGGCATGATGTTTTGTAATTTGCCTTCATAGCGTGGATCTAGGATGCTGGCCAACCAGCAGTCATCATCGTTCATCATTTTGGCAATGCGTGGGTCCCTTTTTAGGATCTGCAAGGCATAATCTGACATGTGGGCCAATGTTCCCAGTGTCAATGATGCACTGCGAGTGCTGGGTGGAGGAGCACTTTCTGGCAAATCCACATCCCACCAGTCACGCACAAACCCTGTACCAGACCTTGCCACGCCAACATTTTCACTTGCCCCACGAGATGCATCCTCCTCCCCTAAGTAATCATACCCATCATCATCCTCCTCCTCCTCTTCTTCCTCCACCTCGTCCAGGAGAGGTCCCTGAGCAGACAATGGCTGAATGTCATCAAGGATTCCCTCCACCTCTTCCTCCTCGTCAACATTGGCTGCAGACGCCTGCTCCTTAAGGTGCGTCAAAGTTTGCATGAGCAGACGCATAAGTGGGATGCTCATGCATAGGATGGCGTCGTCTGCGCTTACCAGCCGTGTGCATTCCTCAAAACACTGAAGGACTTTACAGAGGTCTTTCAGCTTCGACCACTGCACACCTGTCAACTCCATGTCTGCTCTCAAAGTGCCTGGCCGTGTATCCTCCCACAAATGCATTATGGCCTGCCTCTGCTCGCACAGCCGCTCAACCATGTGCAGGGTGGAGTTCCACCTTGTTGCAATGTCGATAATGAGGCGGTGGTTGGGAAGGTGGAGCAATTGCTGCAGCTTCTGCATATGAGTGGAGTGTACAGGCGACCGGCGGATGTGCGCGCACAGTCTTCGCACCTTCTGGAGCAGGGCTGTTAACTCCGGATAATTATTGAGGAAGCACTGCACCACCAGGTTCAAGGTGTGAGCCAAGCAAGGTATGTGGCTGAGTTTTGAAAGGGCTATGGCTGCCACAAAATTACGGCCGCTATCACTAACTACCTTGCCTGCCTCAAGATGTACTCTGCCCAGCCATGACTCAGTTTGTCGCTGAAAGTACTCGGCCAGCACCTCGGCGGTGTGTCTGTCGCCCAAACACATCATCTGCAACACAGCCTGCTGACACTTTCCACTAGCTGCTCGATAGGGGGACACCTCGTGTGCAACAGTGGCAGCTGCAGATGGAGTGCTCGTACGACTGCGCTCTGTGGATGAGCTTTCGCTTCTGGAGGAGGAGGAGGAGGGTCGAACGCCTACAGCCAACTGTTTCCTATACCGTGGGCTAGGCAGCACTGTCCCACCACCGCATCCACCACATTAACCCAGTGCGCAGTGATGGACACGTAACGGCCCTGGCCATGCCGACTGGACCATGCATCAGTTGTGAGGTGCACCTTTCCACTCACTGACTGCTTGAGTGCATGGACAATGTGGTCTTTTACATGATGGTGGAGGGCTGGGATGGCTTTGCGAGAGAAGAAGTGGCAACTGGGTAGGTCATAGCGTGGTACTGCATAGGCCATGAGTTCGCGGAAAGCTGCGCTTTCAACCAACCGATAGGGCATCATCTCTAACGAGATTAGTTTGGCAATGTGGGCGTTCAAACCCTTTGTACGCGGATGAGAGACTGAGTACTTTCTTGACCTACTCATAGTGTCTGGGAGGGTGAGCTGGACTTGAGAGCTGCATATGGTGGAAGTAGCGGTGGACAGGGCAGACTGAGAGAGGGTTGATGATGGTGATGGAGTTGGTGTTCTTTCTGATGGCCTAGATTCAGTCTTTCGTTGATATAACAGTGGGATTCCCTGACTGCTGTGGCCTTGCAACGACACCTCAACATTTGCTGCTGTGCTAACCGGTGGGCTTACAGTGGGGGAAACAATGTAGCGTTGCTGACTACCTTCTTTGTGATCAGTTGCACATGTGGTACTTGAGGTTTGGTGTTGTGTCCACGCTTGCAAGTGCATGCTGGTTAAATGTCTAAGCATGCAACTGGTATTCAAATTTTTCAGATTTTTCCCTCGGCTAAAGGTCTTTGCACACTTCTTACAGATAACCTTGGCCTGATCATGAGGATTTTGTTCAAAAAAGTGCCACACTGCACTCTTCCTACTTTGGCAGACATTTTGCGGCCTAGCACGCTGTGATATTTTGACCCTCTGGACAAGCTGTCCAGCAACTCTTTTGATTTTTGGAACCTGTCTTTGGAGTGCTCCGGGCCTGCCAGATAACAGCTGTTGCGATGTCGATGTCTGCTATGGATGCTCCTCCTCCTCATCTGAGCTATTGGAAGCAGCACCCTCTTCCCCCAATGGATGCCAATCTGGGTCAACAACTGGGTCATCCATCACCTCCTCTTCAATGTCATGTGCACCTTCCTCTGTGTCACCGTGTATGGTGGTATAGTGTGCGGGAAGGGGCACCTGAGTCTCATCAGGGTCAGAATCTGGCTCTGTACACTGGGAGGACAATGTAGTGCTCTGAGTGAATGTACCAGCAGAATCATCTATCAGTGGCTGTGCATCAGTGCACTCCATGTCAGATTCATCTTGACCTGGGTAATTCACCATTTCACTTGATAATCCAGGCATGGTATGTGAAAACAGCTCCATGGAGTAATCAGTAGTATGGCCTGCGTCATCCTTCAATCTTGATTGGGGTGAAGGACACAAGGAAAGGTGTGGTTCATGAACATGAGCCTCCAATGATGACTCAGTGCTTTTATTTTTTACAACTTCAGAAGAAGAGGCGATAGAGCTGGAGGCTGAGTCAGCAATGTAAGCCAAAACTTGTTCTTGAAGCTCCGGCTTTAAAAACGGTTTACTACTCCCAGAAAAGGGAGTCTTCGAGGCCTTGTGGAGCCAGACGATGATGCAGGCTCAACACCTCCTGCATTCAGTCCTATTTTGCTTTTGCCACTACCATCAGATCCACCACCATCACCATCATTACCAGCTGCCAACCCCCGCCCAATTCCATGGCCTCTTCCACCAGCCTTCCTCATTTTTGGTAGAAATGTAGACAAAATCCAACAAACTATATAGTAATGTAAAACAAGGTACAAGGTGTCTATAGGACAGGGGAGATTTTGAATTTCTGCACACACTTGTGGACACTGGACACTTTTGGATTGCGTGAGGCCCACTGAATATCACAGCGCTATGTCACAGGCTCGATGTCGCAGGTGTGAAACATGTCACTAGAGGATAACGGAGATTTTGAATTTCTGCACACACTTGTGGACACTGGACACTTTTGGATTGTGTGAGGCCCACTGAATATCACAGCGCTATGTCACAGGCTCGATGTCGCAGGTGTGAAAAACGTCACTAGAGGATAACGGAGATTTTGAATTTCTGCACACACTTGTGGACACTCACTTTTGGATTGTGTGAGTCCCACTGAATATCACAGCGCTATGTCACAGGCTCGATGTCGCAGGTGTGAAAAATGTCACAAGAGGATAATGGAGATTTTGAATTTCTGCACACACTTGTGGACACTGGACACTTTTGGATTGTGTGAGGCCCAGTGAATATCACAGCGCTATGTCACAGGCTCGATGTCGCAGGTGTGAAAAATGTCACTAGAGGATAACAGAGATTTTGAATTTCGGCACACACTTGTGGACACTGGACACTTTTGGATTGTGTGAGGCCCACTGAATATCACAGCGCTATGTCACAGGCTCGATGTCGCAGGTGTGAAAAATGTGACTAGAGGATATTGGAGATTTTGAATTTCTGCACACACTTGTGGACACTGGACACTTTTGGATTGTGTGAGGCCCACTGAATATCACAGCGCTATGTCACAGGCTCGATGTCACAGGTGTGAAAAATGTCACTAGAGGATAACGGAGATTTTGAATTTCTGCACACACTTGTGGACACTGGACACTTTTGGATTGTGTGAAGCCCACTGAATTTCACAGCGCTATGTCAAAGGCTCGATGTCGCAGGTGTGAAAAATGTCACTAGAGGATAACGGAGATTTTGAATTTCTGCACACACTTGTGGACACTGGACACTTTTGGATTGTGTGAGGCCCAGTGAATATCACAGCGCTATGTCACAGGCTCGATGTCACAGGTGTGAAAAATGTCACTAGAGGATAACGGAGATTTTGAATTTCTGCACACACTTGTGGACACTGGACACTTTTGGATTGTGTGAGGCCCACTGAATATCACAGCACTATGTCACAGGCTCGATGTCGCAGGTGTGAAAAATGTCACTAGAGGATAACGGAGATTTTGAATTTCTGCACACACTTGTGGACACTGGACACTTTTGGATTGTGTGAGGCCCACTGAAAATCACAGCGCTATGTCACAGGCTCGATGTCGCAGGTGTGAAAAATGTCACTAGAGGATAACAGAGATTTTGAATTTCGGCACACACTTGTGGACACTGGACACTTTTGGATTGTGTGAGGCCCACTGAATATCACAGTGCTATGTCACAGGCTTAATGTCGCAGGTGTGAAAAATGTGACTAGAGGATAACGCAGATTTTGAATTTCAGCACACACTTGTGGACACTGGACACTTTTGGATTGTGTGAGGCCCAGTGAATATCACAGCGCTATGTCACAGGCAGAAATTGGCTAGTGTATGACAAACTACATAGTGTATATATAATTGGGCAGAATAGGAATCTCCCTAGAGTGTAGGTCTGTAAGAACGGAACAAGTCCTCGACTTATCCTTACAGAGCGACACACAGATAGGTTCACTGTGGCCGTGATAACAGCCGTTACACGGTACTGAGAGAGGAGCGTGCACGTACACGGCTGTCCGGTGTACGTAAAATTGTCAAGCTCCATGTTTTTTAAGTATACGGACTGACACACGCTGTCTCTCTGTAGTTTTGAATGTGATCAAACAGCAAATATATTTAACTGTTTGAAAACTAGACAAAACTAGAAGGTGCAGGTCTGTAAGAACGGAACATGTCCTCGACTTATCCTTACAGAGTGACACACAGATAGCTTCACTGTGGCCGTGATAACAGCCGTTACACGGTACTGAGAGAGGAGCGTGCACGTACACGGCTGTCCGGTGTACGTAAAATTGTCAAGCTCCATGTTTTTTAAGTATACGGACTGACACACGCTGTCTCTCTGTAGTTTTGAATGTGATCAAACAGCAAATATATTTAACTGTTTGAAAACTAGACAAAACTAGAAGGTGCAGGTGTGTAAGAACGGAACATGTCCTCGACTTATCCTTACAGAGCGACACACAGATAGCTTCACTGTGGCCGTGATAACAGCCGTTACACGGTACTGAGAGAGGAGCGTGCACGTACACGGCTGTCCGGTGTACGTAAAATTGTCAAGCTCCGTGTTTTTTAAGTATACGGACTGACACACGCTGTCTCTCTATAGTTTTGAATGTGATCAAACAGCAAATATATTTAACTGTTTGAAAGCTAGACAAAACTAGAAGGTGCAGGTCTGTAAGAACGGAACATGTCCTTGACTTATCCTTACAGAGTGACACACAGATAGCCTCACTGTGGCTGTGATAACAGCAGTTACACGGTATTGTGTGAGGAGTGTGCACCGCTGTATGGTGTAAAAAAATGCACGCTCAGTACCTCACCAGGACAAAAAAAAAATTGGGATTGCTTTTAAAAAAGCAGTTTGCAGAGCAGTGGGTAAACAGCAATGCAGCCGTCAGGAAGCCTTAGAAGGCAGCCTAACAACCAACACCGCTGATCCAGCAAAATATAGCCTCCACTTGCACTGCACACACAGTGACTGGTGTGTTGTACAGGCAAAATCGCTAGCAGCAGAAGCAGTTTTTGGTGTCTTCTTCCCTGCCTAACACTCTCCCTACAAAATCATTATCAGCAGCAGCTCTCCCTATTCTGAGATCAGCATGAGTAACATGGCGGTCGGCATGCACGCCCTTTTATACCCCCTGTGACGCCCACCAAAGCAAGCCAATCACTTGCATGCCCTTCTGAAAGATGGTGGTGACCCCTGCCTATGTCATCACGTTGCCCACAGTGTCCGTGGATCCTGATTGGCTGAAAAAGAGCGCAAAACAAACTTTTGAAACGCGACTTTGGCGCTTAAGTCGCCGACCTCGTGGCCGACCTCATCCTAGGGTCGGGTTTCGTTTCATGAAACCCAACTTTGCCAAAAGTCGGCGACTTTTGAAATTTTTAGACCCGTTTCGCTCAACTCTAATATGCACCATTTAAATGCAGAAAACCTCCAAAAGAGAAAAGATAAAGCAAGCCACAAAACCTAAGTATATTGTTTTTCAGAATCACCCCCTGCAAATATGTTCAAGTAATGTATCAATTAAGATCCAATAAAAGTCACAGGTAAAGGTCCTGCCCCCTGAGGAAGCCAAATAGGCGAAACGTGCATCGGGGCACGTTCCTGGAACCGGTATACTCACCCATATGGGTAAGCACTGAATGGCACTTTAATCTGCACTGTCACTTTATATATTAAGGGATACCGCTCTGATATAAAGATCTGCCTCTGGGATGTTTACTCTATGCTAGCCACATCTATTATTTCTCTATAGCTTCCTTACCCTGTATTAGACCTTTACCTATGACTTATATTGGATCATAATTGATACATTACTTGAACATATTTGCAGGAGGTGATTCTGAAAAACAATATACTTAGGTTTTGTGGCTTGCTTTATCTTTTCTCTTTTAGAGGTTTTCTGCATTTAAATGGTGCATATTATTATGTCTATGCTTTGAGTAGTTCCGGGGAATTTTTGTTTGTTTACCAACACCAACCACTGCATCTATTATTACTCTAACTATTGCGTTTTTATGTGATGATTAATAAAAGGAATATTTTTAATAATTATCTTTTGTGTTATGGTTCATGTAGGGCTAGATGCTCTTTAAATGTGTAAATTTCGATTATGTTTGGAGTTGCCCATCCCCTTAGGGGAATATGGAATTTTTCTATTACCCATTGCATCGGTTATATTAAACAATATAGGAGATTGTGGTCTGTGCGTCTCTAGACTCCTATGGCTGCAGTATTTGCGGTGTGCAAGTGTCATACCTAAACAGTTACACAGCAGCAAATATAAACTGGCAGCAGAAAAAAAAAATATTAAAATCGTAAGTTAATTATACAAATTGTCTCTTCAGAGAGGAAGAGGACTAGAACGCCACCTATTGGAAGTAGCAATCCTAAAAGTCAATGTTGACCCTTTAACGAGCCTTGTTACATGACTTAGGATAAAAGCCAAGCCAGAATCTCAATTTGCAGACACTGTGTTTCGGGGTACTGCCCCTCATCAGTGTAAAGTGTGAGATCTGGTTTGGATGTGTGAGAGGTGTTACGGTTCTGCAGCACAGGACTAGGGTAGAAGGGGGAAAACTGACCCTACACTGCGGCTAGGCTGATGCCCTACAATGGAGTGGGCGACCCATTCCTTGTGAATAGACCCACCGATGATCCTAGGCTAAACTCAAGCGAAGACCTATTGATAGAGGGAAGGGGGTCCCTGAAGAATATAAGGGCTGGGTACAAAAACGGGTCACCTCCTAACAGAGAACACAAAGAAGGCTGCAGAAACAAACTGAAAGCAGAAACTGAGACTAGCAGAACCAGGGGTCGCAGAACTGCATTAATTAACCCCTTCCTGACATCTGACGTACTATCCCGTCCACAGGACTCGGGCCCCTATGACCGGGGACAGGATAGTACGCTGATCGCGGCCGGGTGTCAGCTGATTATTACAGCTGACACCCGGCACTATGTGTCAGGGGTGTTCATGGACTGCCCCCGGCACGTTAACCCCTGGCACACTGCGTTCAAACATGATCGCAGTGTACCGGAGGATCAGGGAAGCATCGGCAGGGAGGGGGTTCCCTCCGTGCTTCCCTGAGACCCCCCAGCGCAGCGCGATGTGCTGCCCTGCGCTGGGGGCCTCCTTCCCTGCAGGTCTCCGGATCCAATATGGCGGCGGGGACCTTCGGAGGCCTGCAGGGAGGCGGCTTCCTCACTGCCTGCAGAGCGCAGGCATGAGGAAGCCTTGTGCAGCGCCTGTCACATCGCTGATCTGACACAGCACTGTGTCCCCCCTGGGACAATGTAATAAAGTAAAAAAAAGAAAGTGTAAAAATAATTTATAAAAAAAATCGCTAACTAAATAAAAAAATATATATTCCCTAATAAATTCATTTTTTTAAAATACAAAATTAATAAAAGTACACATATTTAGTATCGCCGCGTCTGTAACGACCCACCCTGTAAAATTGTCCCATTAGTAAACCCCTTTAGCGAACCATTTAAAAAATGAAAAACAAAGCAAAAAACAATGCTTTATTATCATACCGCCGAACAAAAAGTGCAATAACGCACGATCAAAAAGACGGATATAAATAATCATGGTACAGCTGACAACGTCATCTTGTCCCGCAAAAAACAAGCCACCATACAGCATCATCAGTGAAAAAATAAAAAAGTTATAGCTCGCAGAATAAAGCGATGCAAAAATAATTATTTTTATATAAAATAGTTTTCACAAAACTCAAGATAAAAAGCGGACGGCACCGCTGTTACCGTATGACTTCAAATGATGTGCGGCATACAGAAGCCCAGCAGCTGGGAATCTCGGGTGCCAGACCTGGAAACAGTCAATCCTGGGAATCCATGCAAAGAGAAAAGGTCGCACTCATCGAGATCGAGGTTTCACTGATTTATTGACATATCATGAACATGTCAAGTCGGGGGAGTGACATAAGGAGTGCAAGAAAGGCTGAAAACGTCATCTTGTCCCGCCAAAAACAAGCCACCATACAGCATCATCAGTGAAAAAATAAAAAAGTTATAGCTCGCAGAATAAAGCGATGCAAAAATAATTATTTTTATATAAAATAGTTTTCATTGCATAAAAGCGCCAAAACATAAAAAAAGACAGAAATGAGGTATCGCTGTAATTGTACTGACCCGACGAATAAAATCGCTTTATCAATTTTACCACATGCGGAACGGTATAAACGACTCCCCCAAAAGAAATTCATGAAATGCTGGGTTTGTTCATTCTGCGTCCCAAAAATCGGAATAAAAAGCGATCCAAAAATGTCACATGCCCGAAAAAGGTACCAATAAAAACGTCAACTTGTCTCGCAAAAAATAAGACCTCACATGACCCGGTGGGTCAAAGTATGGAAAAATTATAGCTCTCAATATGTGGTGATGCAAAAACTATTTTTACAATAAAAAGCGTCTTTTAGCGTGTGACAGATGCCAAATGTAAAACCCACCATAAATAGTAAATCAAACCCCCTTTATCACCCCCTTAGTTAGGGAAAAATAATAAAATTTAAAAAATGTATTTATTTCCATTTTCCCATTAGGGTTAGGGCTAGGGTTAGGGCTAGGGTTAGGGCTAAGATTAGGGTTAGGGTTGGAGTTAGAACTGGGGGATTTCCACTGTTTAGGCACATAAGGTGCTCTCTAAACGCAACATGGCGTTTGATCTCAATTCCAGCCAACTCTGCGCTGAAAAAATCAAATGGTGCTCCTTCCCTTCCAAGCTCTGCCATGCGCCGAAACAGTGTTTTACCCCCACATATGGGGTATCACCCTACTCAGGACAAAATGCAAAACAACTTTTGGGGTCTAATTTCTCCTGTTATCCTTAAGAAAATAAGAAAATTGGGGGCAAAAATATCTTTTTTGTGGAAAAAAAATATGATTTTTTTATTTTCACGCCCGGGCGTTATAAACTTCTGTGAAGCACTTGGGGTTCAAAGTGCTCACCACTAGTGTTGAGCGATACCACCCAATATTGAAAAATATTGGATCGGATTGGATCGGCCGATCTAAAAAAAAATATCGGGTATCGCCGATTCCGATCTCGGAAGTCCCATTCAAGTCAATGGAACAGAAATATCGGAATTGAAAAAAACCCTTTCTTTCCTTGTAGGTTAATTCTACATGAAGAAAAACAACTAAGAATAATGTAGAATGTATTGTGGGAGGTGTAGGAGACATTAAAGCCATAGAGCTTTAGCCCAATCAAATGGAATAGCGGTAATAATTTTTTTATTTTAAAGACGTTTGGAGTTACAAAGATATATGTAACCTCTTTTATATTTTGTCAGATATGTATGTTTCACTACTTCCATGCTCTTCACCTTCTTTTTTTCTTCTTCCACACTTTCTCCTTCATCATCCTCAGCAGCAGCATCTTTTTCATCAACTTCTTCTTCACGTTATTCATCTTCTTCTGCACCTTCTTCCTATTATTCTTTTTTTTACATTCTTCATATTCTTCTTATTCAACTATTATTCTTCTTCATATTCTACTTCTTCATCTTCTTCCTATTCTTCTTCTTCATCATATTCTTATTTGTGACAGGCATTCCTGTAGTTGTTATCTATAAAAGTTTGAAGATTGCACCTTCCGTTCTGCCTGTCACAAAAGACTTACAACAGGATTTGTCCGTGTTCAGTTTGGCCTGCAGCAGCAGGCATTTTCCAGGGGCACCACGAGGAGGAACGGACTCACCCCCATACACTGCTTAGTCTTCTTCTGCTTATAATTTAGATAATATCATTTGCTCTTATTTTTAGTCTTATGCTTAATGTTCTTCTGCTTTTGGTTTTTCTGCTTCTTGGTCTTCTGTCTCTTGTTGTGCTGCATCTTGGTGGTTGTCTTCATGTTCTTTGTCCTCTTGGTCATCTTCTTGAGGGTCATCTTTTTGGTCTTCTTCGGTGTGGTCTTCAGGGTCATCGTCTTCAGGGTATTAAAAAACAATTCCACAAGCTTGAACTTGGAAAAGTAGCAGAAGGTACAAGAAGGCTGAGGAACTGCAGAGAACCAGCTGATGGTACTGGAACCCGGATGGGTAGCAGAAGGAACAATAGCAAATGGAACTAGCGAGGACCAGCTGACGGTGCTGGAACCTGGAGGTAAAGCAGAAGGAACAAGAGCCAATGGCATAACCGTGGACCAGCTGACGGTTCTGGAACACGGTTACTAAGCAGGAGGTACCTGTGCTCCAAAGCACTACCAAGGACCAGCAGACATTGCTGGAACTTGGATACCGAGAAGGAGGCACCTAGGCCTAAGGCACTGCCGAGAACCAGATGACGGTGCTGGAACCCGGATGGGTAGCAGAAGCTGCAAGAGCAAATGAAACTAGCGAGGACCAGCTGATGGTGCTGGAACCCGGAGGGGCAGCAGAAGGAACAAGAGCCAATGGCACAACCGTGGACCAGCTCACGTTGCTGGAACATGGTTACTAAGCAGGAGGTAACTGTGCTACAAAGCACTAGCAAGGACCAGCAGACGTTGCTGGAACTCGGATACCGAGAAGGAGGCACCTAGACCAAAGGCACTGCCGAGAACCAGCTGACGGTGCTGGAACCAGGATGGGTAGCAGAAGCTGCAAGAGCAAATGAAACTAGCGAGGACCAGCTGATGGTGCTAGAACCCGGAGGGGCAGCAGAAGGAACAAGAACCAATGGCACAACCGTGGACCAGCTGATGGTGCTGGAACACAGTTACTAAGCAGGAGGTACCTGTGCTACAAAGCACTACCAAGGACCAGCAGATGTTGCTGGAACTCGGATACCGAGAAGGAGGCACCTAGGCCAAAGGCACTGCCGAGAACCAGCTGATGGTGCTGGAACCCGGATGGGTAGCAGAAGCTACAAGAGAAAATGAAACTAGCGAGGACCAGCTGATGGTGCTGGAACCCGGAGGGGCAGCAGAAGGAACAAGAGCCAATGGCACAATCGTGGACCAGCTGACGGTGCTGGAACATGGTTATTAAGCAGGAGGTACCTGTGCTACAAAGCACTACCAAGGACCAGCAGACATTGCTGGAACTCGGATACCAAGAAGGAGGCACCTAGGCCAAAGGCTCTGCCGAGAACCAGTTGGCGGTGCTGGAACCCGTATAGGTAGCACAAGGTACCCATAATCAACAAAGTTGCAAGGCCACGAGTAGGACGCAGTTACCGAAACCCACAGTCCAACAGGGGGTGTTTGTCCTATTGGCACTACGGAAGCAGCCTTTATTACCAGAACCCGCAGCCCACATAGGAAGCACCGAAACTGCAGGCACCATAGACTCGGCTAACCCGACCGCAACACGACAGGACAACGTATTGATGGCAAAGTGACGTTGACACTACCCGAAAACAGCAGGCGTGCTGGAACCAGGCTGGGCAGGAGGGAGTGCCCGTGCCAAAGACACTTCCGAGAACCAGCTGACGGTGCTGGAACCCGGAGGGACAGCAGAAGGAACAACAGCCAATGGCACAACCGTGGACCAGCTGACGGTGCTGGAACACGGTTACTAAGCAGGAGGTACCTGTGCTAGAAAGCACTACCAAGGACCAGCAGACGTTGCTGGAACTCGGATACCAAGAAGGAGGCACCTAGGCCAAAGGCACTGCCGAGAACCAGCTGACGGTGCTGGAACCCGGATAGGTAGCAGAAGGTACCCATGGAAAAGACAAAGTTGCAAGGCCGTGAGCCGGCCGCAGTTACCGAAACCCACAGTCCTACAGGGGGTGCTTGTACTATTGGCACTACGGAACCAGCCTTTATTACCAGAACCCACAGCCCACATAGGAAACACCTAAACTGCGGGCACCATAGGCTCGACTAACCCGACGGCAACACGACAGGACAACGTATTGGTGGCAAAGTGACGTTGACACTACCCGGAAAAAGCAGGTGCGCTGGAACCAGGCTGGGCAGGAGGGAGTACCCGTGCCAAAGACACTATAGTATTTCCCCTGGCTTCCAACCCCGCCAGTTGCTGCTCTGAAGTGGCGTCTGCATAATCCACACTTGTTCCTGGGTTACAGGGGCTCTGTCACGTCAGTGGATCCCCTGATGTGTATCCGGCAAGGTCTCCTGCTCTGTCTACATTCCCACTACTAGTAGTGGGAATGTGGACAGAGCAGGAGACATAGCCGGACACACATCAGGGGATCCACTGATGTGACAGAGCCCCTGTAACCCAGGAACAAGTGTGGATTATGCAGATGCCACTTCAGAGCAGCAGCTGGCGGGGTTGGAGGCCAGGGGAAATACTAGAGACAGTGGAGCCAGAGGCCTAAGTGGAGCATGGTTAAAAATCAGTAGTAGTGTGACTGTGTAGGCAGCAGGAGACTTTGCCATCAACACAGCAGGAGAGCAGCTGGCGTTACTGAACCCCACTGACACAGGAGCGAGTGTTTCTATCTGTGCGGATGGCACTTCCAAGCAACAACTGGCTGTGTTGAAGCCCAGGATCAATCACGGAGCTGGCTGAGGCCAACTTGGAGCAAGTAGAAAATAAGATGTTGTGTGATTTGGGAGGCAGCAGGAGACTTTGCCATCCACACAGCAGGTTCTTACAGACATACATTCTAGGGAGATTCCAATTCTGCCCAATTCTATATACACCTTGTAGTTTGTCATACACTGGGCAATTTCTGCCGGTTACATTGCGGTGTTATAGACACAGGGCCTGACAGAATCCAACTGTGTCCTGAAGTGTAGAGAGATTCCAATTCTCCACAGTCCTCTATCCACCTTTCTTACAACATCCAGAATCTGCCTGTCACATTGCGGTGTAAAATAAACAGGGCCTGACAGAATCCAGCTGTGTCCTGAAGTCTACAGAGATTCCAATTTTCCCCACTACTATATACACCTTGTACCTTGTTTTACAGTACCATATAGTTGGTGGTTTTTTGGGTACATTTTCCCCAAAAAAGAGGAAGTGTGGTGGAAGAGTCCGTGGAAGTGGGCGGGGGATGGCAGCTGGTAATGATGGTGTTGGTGTTGGTGGTGGATCTGATGGTAGTGGCAAAAGCAAAATAGCACCTAATGCAGGAGGTGTTGAGCCTGCGTCATCGTCTGGCTCCACAAGGCCTCGAAGACTCCCTTTTCTGGGAGTAGGTAAACCGTTTTTAAAGCCGTAGCTTCAAGAACAAGTTTTGGCTTACATTGCTGACTCAGCCTCCAGCTCTATCGCCTCCTCTTCTGAAGTTTTAAAAAATAAAAGCACTGAGTCATCATTGGAGGCTCATGTTCATGAACCACACCTTTCCTTGTGTCCTTCACCCCAACCAAAATTGAAGGATGCGGCAGGCCACACTACAGATTACTCCATGGAGCTGTTTTCACATACCATGCCTGGGTTATCAAGTCAAATCGTGAATTACCCAGGCAAAGATGAATCTGACATGGAGTATACTGATGCACAGCCACTGATAGATGATTCTGCTGGTACATTCACTCAGAGCACTACATTGTCCTCGCAGTGTACTGAGGCAGACTCTGACACAGATGAAACTCAGGTGCCCCTTCCCGCATACTATACCACCATACATGGTGACACAGAGGAAGGTGCACATGACATTGAAGAGGAGGTGATGGATGACCCAGTTGCTGACCCAGATTGGCATCCATTGGGGGTAGAAGGTGCCGCTGCCAATAGCTCAGAAGAGGAGGAGGATCATCCGCAGCGGGCATCGACATCGCAACAGCTGTTATCTAGCAGGCCCCTAGCTGTCCAAAAATGGGTTACAAAAATCAAAAGAGTTGCTGTACAGCTTGGCCAGACGGTCAAAATAGCACAGCGTGCAAGGCCTCAAAATGTCTTCCATAGTAGGAAGAGTGCAGTGTAGCACTTTTTTGAACAAAATCCTAATGATCAGGCAAAAGTTATCTGTAAGAAGTCCGCAAAGACCTTTAGCCGAGGGAAAAATCTGAGAAATTTGAATACCAGTTGCATGCTAAGACATTTAACCACCATGCACTTGCAAGCGTGGACGGACTACCAAAACTCATGTACCACATGTGCTACTGCTCCCAAAGAAGGTAGTCAGCAATGCTACATTGTTTCCCCCACTGTAAGTCCACCGGTTAGCACACCACCAGCAGCAAATGTTGAGTTGTCGTCGCAAGGGCAAATCAGTCAGGGAATCACACTGTTATTGCAACGAAAGACTGAATCTAGGCCATCAGAAAGAACACCAACTCCATCACCATCATCAACCCTCTCTCAGTCCGCCATGTCCACCGCTAGTTCCACCATATGCAGCTCTCAAGTCCAGCTCACCCTACCAGAGACTATGAGTAGGACAAGAAAGTACTCATCCTCTCATCCGCGTACACTGGGTTTGAACACCCACATTGCCAAACTAATCTCGTTAGAGATGATGCCCTATCGGTTGGTTGAAAGCGCAGCTTTCCACGAACTCATGGCCTACGCAGTACCACGCTATGACCTACTCAGTCGCCACTTCTTTTCTCGCAAAGCCATCCCAGCCCTCCACCTTCATGTGAAAGACCGCATTGTCCATGCACTCAAGCAATCAGTGAGTGGAAAGGTGCACCTCACAACTGATGCATGGTCCAGTAGGCATGGCCAGGGCCGTTACGTGTCCATCACTGCGCACTGGGTTAATGTGGTGGATGCAGGGTCCACAGGTTACAGCTGTGATGGCACAGTGCTGCTTAGCCCACGGTATAGGAAACAGTTGGCTGTAGGCGTTCGACCCTCCTCCTCCTCCAGAAGCGAAAGCTTGTCCACAGAGCGCAGTCGCACGAGCACTGCATCCGCAGCTGACAGTGGTGCACACGAGGTGTCCCACTATCGATCAGCTAGTGGAAAGCGTCAGCAGGCTGTGTTTCAGATGATGTGTTTGGGCGACAGACACACGGCGGAGGTACTGGCCGACTACTTTCAGCGACAAACTGAGTCTTGAGGCAGGCAAGGTAGTTAGTGATAATGGCCAGAATATTGTGGCAGCCATAGCCCTTTCAAAGCTCAGACACATACTTGCTTGGCTCACACCTTGAACCTGGTGGTGCAGTGCTTCCTCACTAATTATCCGGAGTTAACAGGCCTGCTCCATAAGGTTCGAAAACTGTGCTCGCACATCCGCCGGTCGCCGGTACACTCCAGTAGTATGCAGAAGCTGCAGTGATTGCTCCACCTTCCCAAGCACCGCCTAATTATCGACGTTGCAACAAGGGGGAACTCCACCCTGCACATGGTTGAGCGGCTGTGCGAACAGAGGCAGGCCGCAATGCATTTGTGGGAGGATACACGGGCAGGCACTTTGAGGGCAGATATGGAGTTGACAAGTGTGCAGTGGTCGAGGCTGAAAGACCTCTGTAAAGTCCTTAAATGTTTTGAGGAATGCACACGGCTGGTAAGCACAGACAACGCCATCATAAGCATGAGAATCCCACTTATAGAATCATAGAATCGTAGAGTTGGAAGGGACCTCCTGGGCCATCTGGTCCAACCCCCTGCTCAAAGCAGTATTCGCTAAATCATCCCAGTCAGATGTCTGTCCAGCCTCTGTTTGAAGACTTCCATTGAAGGAGAACTCACCACTTCTCGTGGCAGCCTGTTCCACTCATTGATCACTCTAACTGTCAAAAAGTTTTTTCTAATATCTAATCTGTGTCTCTTCCCATTCAGTTTCATCCCATTGCTTCTAGTCTTTCCTTGTGCAAATGAGAATAAAGTTGATCCTTCTACAATGTGACAGCCCTTTAGATATTTGTAGACAGCTATTAAGTCTCCTCTCAGTCTTCTCTTTTGCAAACTAAACATTCCCAAATCCTGCAACCTTTCCTCATAAGACAGGGTTTGCAGACCGGTCACCATTCTGGTCGCTCTTTTCTGAACTTGCTCCAGTTTGTTGATGTCTTTTTTAAAATGTGGTGCCCAAAACTGGACACAATATTCCAGATGAGGTCTGACCAAAGAGGAGTAGAGGGAAATAATGACTTCACGTGATCTAGACTGTATGCTTCTGTTAATACATCCTAGAATTGCATTTGCCTTTTTTGCTGCTGCATCACACTGTTGACTCATATTCAGTCTGTGATCTATTAGTATACCCAAGTCTTTTTCACATGTGCTGTCACTTAGCCCTATTCCTCCCATTCTATATATGCTTTTTTCATTTTTATTGCCCAGATGTAGTACTTTGCATTTCTCCCTGTTAAAAACCATTCTGTTAGTTGCTGCCCACTTCTCCAGTTTATTTAAATCTTTTTGAATCCTCTCTCTCTCTTCTCTAGTATTAGCTATCCCTCCTAGCTTTGTGTCATCAGCAAATTTAATCAGTTTACCCTCAATTCCTTCATCTAAATCATTGATAAAGATGTTGAACAATACAGGGCCCAGGACAGAGCCCTGTGGTACCCCACTTGAGACATTCTTCCAACTGGATGTGCAGCCATTTACGACCACTCTTTGGGTCCGATCACTAAGCCAGTTATGAATCCACCTAACAGTTGCCTTGTCCATTCCATACTTAGTCATTTTTTCAATAAGGATTGAATGAGAGACTTTGTCAAATGCTTTGCTGAAGTCAAGATATACTATATCTACAGCATTTCCTTGATCCACCCAATCAGTGATACCGTCATAGAAGGAAATTAAGTTAGTCTGACATGACTTATTAGTTAGAAACCCATGCTGACTCTGTTTAATCACTTCATTCTTATCCAGGTATTGACATACATGTTGTTTAATAATTTGTTCAAAGATCTTTCCTGGTATAGAAGTCAGACTCACCGGCCTATAGTTGCCTGGGCCCACCTTCTTCCCCTTTTTGAAGATAGGAACAACATTTGCTCTTCTCCAGTCTTCTGGCACTTCTCCTGTTCTCCAAGAATTTTCAAAGATTATGGAGAGGGGTTCAAAAATTTCTTCTGCTATCTCCTTCAGTACTCTGGGGTGTAATTCATCTGGACCTGGAGACTTGAATTCATTTAGGTTAGCTAAGTGTTTCCTCACTATCTTTCTGTTTATAGATATCCTGGATTCTTCTATTCCCTTAATAGGACAGTGAATAACAGTTGATGTTGCATTTCCTTTCTGAGAGAAAACAGATGCAAAATAGGAATTTAAAAGTTCAGCCTTCTCAACATCCTGTCTTACCATTTCATCATTTTCATCCTGTAAAAATCCTATAGCATCTTTGACTTTTCTTTTACTTTTGACATATCCCCAAAATCCTTTATTATTGCTTTTGACATCTCTTGCAAGCCTCAGTTCATTTTCAGCTTTAGCTAATCTGATTTGTGCCCTGCAGGTTCTGCAGACAGCATTATATTCTTCTTTAGATATGCCTCCCTCTTTCCATTTTATAAACATTTTTTTCTTCCTTTTTAGCATGTGCTTAAGTTCTGTGTTCATCCATCCTGGTTTCCTTAAATGCTTCCTATTCTTCCCTCTTTTCGGAATTGTTAACAACTGTGCTTTGAGAATTTCATTTTTCAAGATTTCCCATCCTTCCTGGACATTTTTGTCTTTAAGGATATCCAGCCATTGGATCCCTCCAATTCTCTTTCTGAATCCCTTAAAATCTGCCTTTCTGAAATCTAACCTTGACGTCTGAGTCTTCACAGGTCTTCCACCTCTAGTTATCCAGTCTTCACAGGTCTTCCACCTCTAGTTATCCAGTTATCTAGTTATCTAGTTATTATGCGTCTGCTCGTGCAAACTTTGACGCTCATCAAGGAGCAGGCGTCTGCAGCTGAGGATGATGAGGAAGAGGAGGAGGGAAGCCTTGATGACAGTCAGCCATTGTCTGTTCAGGGAACTGTCGTGGACGAGGTGGAGGAAGAAGAGGAGAAGGAGGATGATGATGGCAATGATTATTTAGGGGAGGAGGATGCTTCTCGTGGGGCAAGAGAAAATGTTGGCATGGCAAGGTCTGGTACTGGGTTTGTGCGTGACTGGAGGGATGTGGATTTGCCTGAAAGTGCTCCTCCACCCAGCACTCGCTGTGCATCATTGACACCGGTAACATTGGCCCACATGTCAGATTATGCCTTGCAGATCCTAAAAAGGGACCTCCACATTGCCAAAATGATGAACGATGATGACTACTGGTTGGCCAGCATCCTGGATCCACGCTATAAAGGCAAATTCCAAAACATCATGCCACAGGAGAACCTTGACCTAATATTGACTAACAAACAAGCAACTCTGGTAAACCGGTTGGTTGAGGCATTCCCAGGACACAGCAGCGGTGATGGTTGTCACACGAGCCGTAAGGGCAGCATGGTGGCTCAGTGGTTAGCGCTGCAGCCTTGCAGCGCTGGGGTCCTGGGTTTGAATCCCACCAAGGACAACATCTGCAAGGAGTTTGTATGTTCTCCCCGTGTTTGCGTGGGTTTCCTCTGGGTACTACGGTTTCCTCCCACATTCCAAAGACAATACTGATAGGGAATTTAGATTGTGAGCCCCATTGGGGACAGTGATGATAATGTGTGTAAACTGTAAAGCGCTGCAGAATATGTTAGCGCTATATAAAGATTTATTTATTATATTTTATTATTAGGGGCCGGGGGCAACTTGGAAGAGGTGTTGGTCGTGCACACATCAGAAGTGGCGTTGGAGACAGGGGTTTCATGACCTCAGGGTCTAATTTTGTGGCTGGGGTCCCTCAGGGTCTGATTTTGTGGGTGGGGCCCCTCAGGGTCCGATTTTGTGATCAGGGCCCCTCAGGGTCTGATTTTGTGGCCGGGGTCTCTCAGGGTCCGATTTTATGGCCGGGGCCCTTCAGGGTCCGGATTTGTGGGTGGGGCCCCTCAGGGTCCAATTTTGTGGGTGGGGCCCCTCAGGGTCCAATTTTGTGGCTGGGGACCCACAGGGTCTGATTTTGTGGCTGGGGCCCCTCAGGGTCCGATTTTGAGGGTCGGGCCCCTCAGGGTCTAATTTGGTGGGTGGAGCCCTCAAGGTCCGATTTTGTGGGCGGGGCCCCTCAGGGTCCGATTTTGTGGGTGGGGCCCCTCAGGGTTCGATTTTGTGGCTGGGGCCCCTCAGGGTCTGATTTTGTGGCTGGGTCCCCTCAGGGTCTGATTTTGTGGGTGGGGCCACTCAGGGTACAATTTTGTGACCGGTGACCCTCAGGGTCTGATTTTGTGGTTGGGGCCCCTCAGGGTCCGATTTTGTGGCTGGGGCCCCACAGGGTCTGTATTTGTGGGTGGGTCCCCTCAGGGTCCGATTTTGTGGGTGGGTCCCCTCAGGGTCCGATTTTGTGGGTGGGGCCCCTTAGGGTCCGATTTTGTGACTGGGGCCCCTCTGGGTTCGATTTTGTGGGTGGGGCCCCTCAGGGTCTGATTCTGTGGCTGGGGCCTTTCAGGGTCTGATTTTGTGGCTGGGGCCCCTCAGGGTCTGATTTTGTGGGTGGGGCCCCTCAGGGTCCGATTTTGTGGCCGGGGTCTCTCAGGGTCCGATTTTGTGGCCGGGGCCCCTCAGGGTCTGTATTTGTGGGTGGGTCCCCTCAGGGTCCGATTTTGTGGGTGGGTCCCCTCAGGGTCCGATTTTGTGGGTGGGGCCCCTCAGGGTCCAATTTTGTGGCTGGGGTCCCTCAGGGTCTGATTTTGTAAGCGGGGCCCCTCAGGGTCCGATTTTGTGACCGGGGACCCTTAGGGTCCAATTTTGTGACTGGGGCCCCTCTGGGTTCGATTTTGTGGGTGGGGCCCCTCAGGGTCTGGTTTTGTGGCTGGGGCCCCTCAGGGTCTGATTTTGTGGCTGGGGCCCCTCAGGGTCTCATTTTGTGGGTGGGGCCCCTCAGGGTCCGATTTTGTGACCGGGGCCCCTCAGGGTCTGATTTTGTGGCTGGGGCCCCTCAGGGTCCGATTTTGTGGGTGGGGCCCCTCAGGGTCCGATTTTGTGACCGGGGACCCTCAGGGTCTGATTTTGTGGTTGGGCCCCTCGGGGTCCGATTTTGTGGCCGGGGCCCCTCAGGGTCTGGATTTGTGGGTGGGTCCCCTCAGGGTCCGATTTTGTGGCTGGGGCCCCTCAGGGTCTGATTTTGTGGGTGGGGCCCCTAAGGGTCCGATTTTATGGGTGGGGCCCCTCAGGGTTCGATTTTGTGGCTGGGGTCCCTCGGGGTCTGATTTTGTGGGTGGAACCCCTCACGGTCCGATTTTGTGGGTGGGGCCCCTCTGGGTTCGATTTTGTGGCCGGGGTCTCTCAGGGTCCGATTTTGTGGGTGGAGCCCCTCAGGGTCTGATTTTGTGGGTGGGGCCCCTCAGGGTCTGATTTTGTGGGTGGGCCCCTCAGGGTCTGATTTTGTGGGTGGGGCCCCTCAGGGTCCGATTTTGTGACCGGGGCACCTCAGGGTCTGATTTTGTGGTTGGGGCCCCTCAGGGTCCTATTTTGTGACTGGGGCCCCTCTAGGTTCGATATTGTGGCCGGGGTCTCTCAGGGTCCGATTTTGTGGTTGGGGCCCCTCAGGGTCTGATTTTGTGGCCGGGCCCACTCAGGGTCCGATTCTGTGGGTGGGGCACCTTAGGGTCTGATTTTGTGAGTGGAGCCCCCTGGGTCCATTTTGGTGGGCGGGGCCACTCTGGGTCCGATTTAGTGGGCGGTGCCCCTCATGGTCCGATTTGGTGGGTGGGGCCCCTCTGGGTCCGATTTGGTGGGCGGGGCCCTTCAGGGTCCGATTTGGTGGGCGGGGTCACTCTGGGTCCGATTTGGTGGTTGGGGCTCCTCAGGGTCCGATTTGGTGGGCGGGGCTCCTCAGGGTCCGATTTGGTGGGCTGGGCCACTCTGGGTCTGATTTTTTGAGCGGGGCCACACTGGGTCCGATTTGGAGGCCAGGGTGGCTCAGCCTCCAATTTGGAGGCTGGGGTGGTTCAGCCTCCGATTTGGAGGCCGGGGTGGCTCAGCCTCCGATTTGGAGGCCGGGGTCACTCAGCTTTCGATTTGGCGCGCCGGCCCTTTAAGACTCATTTCGGTGCGTCGGCCCTTTAAGAATCACTTTGACACGTCGGCCCTTTAAGAGCCAGGGTGGCTCACTGGGCTTCTAAATCCACTTTGGCGCACATTCTCTCTCAGGGGCATTTGTCATGTGATGAAGCTAGATTTGCATTTGTGCTGTGGGTTTCGCTTTAAGAGCTGATATTATGTGGCAGAAGCTCTGTCTTGGAGAGATCATGTGACGCTCGTAGGCGTTGGCATAGTAACTGGGTGTGCCTGCGCATATCAATGAGCTTAACTGCTATTTCAATCGCCTCAGGGCACGTTTTGCCATTTCCCATTGAAAAGCATTGACACAGTGCATTCCAATGACGGGAAAAAAAATTTTCAAACGCAAATTGCGCAAAAACTACAAATCCGATCGACATGAAAAATACTTAGCACACCTCTCATGGACGCTGGCTTCGAAGCGACACCTCAACGGCGTCTGTGCGTGTAGCGGTTCGGGCCGCATTAACTGCGGAAATCAACTGGAAAATAATAATAAGAAGAAGAATAAGTTAGCAGCGTTCGGATTACAATATAGTGGTTTTTTCAAACCACTATAATAAGTTAGCAGCATTCGGATTACAATATAGTGGTTTTTTCAAACCACTATAATAAGTTAGCAGCGTTCGGATTACAATATAGTGGTTTTTTCAAACCACTATAATAAGTTAGCAGCGTTCGGATTACAATATAGTGTTTTTTTCAAACCACTATAATAAGTTAGCAGCGTTCGGATTACATGATAGTGTTTTCTTCAAAGCACTATAAATATAAGAAATCGGATTACAATATGTTGCTTGAACCTAGAGGTTCAAGCACCATAAATATAGATAATAGTAAATTATTGATTTCCTCCAGGCAGGATAAAATTAGTATTAGAGACCTCAATCTAGGGAAAGGGGAGGCGTCAGCATGGGCTTGAAACGCATAGGGCTGTATTTTAGTCCCAGTCCATCCCAAGTCACAATATCCAGAAAAAGGAAATGTTTACAGAAGTGAAGAACATTTAGCGTTCAAACTCTGTTTAACACATTTTATGGGGGAAAAGACAGATGTAAAAGCCTGCCTCACTGATCAAACCCATAGTTCTTCCCTCCTGGACTGAGTTTGGAACTGATGCTCAGTCTATGATGTTGCCACGTTAATTATTGCTAGGCAACTTCCTTTTATGGTGAGATGCCCCTTTAAGATTCCATCCTCGGATTCCATTATGACATCACTGATGACATGTTAACATTCCACCCCAAGATTCCATTATGACATCATAATGCACCGCGGCTACTTAACCAAGTGCTTACTGCCCAGGTGTCATTGTTGTCAGTGATTGGCTGCGAAGCTGGTGATATACTGACTGCGCTTGGATTTGTTTGAAATGTCTGACATTTCTTCACATAAACTTGAGGAGTTGGCACTACTCCGGGAGATTCTTACCACCTATTCCCCTGACAATGTGCTACCAATACCCGATGGCGTCCTCAGCTTCACTTACCGGCTGGTTATGAAGCTAGTGAGAGACTGCCTGACCAAACACCAACAAGGTCGTATAAGCTCAGAATATCTTGAGCATTTACAGATGAACATCAAGACATTAGTACAACAGGTAAGTAACAGACAATCTGGGTAAAGCATATAAAACAATAATGGATAATATTCATAAAATACAAGCTGGGGAGGGGGGCGGTGATAGCGTGGGCCCGCGTGCTCTTCAATGCCAGGGCTGAATTTTACTCCCAGTCCACCCTGGTCACAATATGTAAAAAAAAAGGAAATGGTTACACATGTAAACAATATTTAGCATCCAAAACCTGGTTAAAATAATTTTGGGTGGGAAAGATGGATATAAAAGCCTGATCAGAAGAGCAAAGCCATGGTTTTCCGTCTTTCTCTGATTCTGGTTCTGATGCTCAACCCATAATGTTGCCAACTTAATTGTTACTAGAATGTTGCTAGGCAACCTCCCTTTATGGTTAGATGCCCCTTTAACCCCTTCACCACCTTGCAATTTTCCGTTTTTATGCTTTCTTTGTTTTGCTCCCCTTCTTCTCAGATCCAGAACACTTTTTGACCATCAATATAGCCTATGAGGGCTTGTTTTTTGCAGGCCGAGTTGTAGTTTTTAATGACACTATAGATTACATATATTGTACTTGAAAACGGGAAAAAAATTCAAGTGTGGTGAAATTGTAAAAAAGTGCAATTCCACAATTCACTAAATGCTAAAACTGACCTGGTAATATGATTCTACAGGACAGTACGCGAATGCAGATACCAAACATGTATAGGTCCTTTTTTTTTCTATTTAAGTGGTGGAAAAAAAAAAATCTGAACGCCGGAAATGAGTCGGTGTTCATAAAAGATGATCAATGGACAGGCACACTGGTCTTCTGCACACCCCCGGCTTTTATGATAACCCATTGCAACCCCAGAATCATGGGACAAGGGCTCTGATGAGCGAGACTTGAGACACGGTTTCGGTCCGAACGTCTTAAATGCCGTTGTTAGTGATTAACAGCAGCATTTAAGTGGTTGACAGCCAAAATCCATCTGCATCTATTTGCAGGACATGACAGCTGATCACACCATCAACTGTCATGTGCGGGTAGAGATGCGGGCTCTGTCGCTGCCTAAAAAAGACAGGGACACGACCTTGGACGTACCTATACTTTCAAAGTTGTAAATCGGTTAAGGTTCCATCCTTGATTCCATGATGACATCACTGATGACATGTTAACATTCCACCACAAGATTCCATTATGACATCATAATGCACCACCACTACCTGCCCAAGTGCTTACTGCCCAGGTGTCATTGTTGTCAGTGATTGGCTGTGAAGCTGGTGATATACTGACTGCGCTTGGATTTGCTTGAAATGTCTGGAATTTCTTCAGATATACTTGAGGTGTTGGCACTACTCCAGGGGATTCTTACCACCTATGCCCCTGACAATGTGCTACCACTACCCGATGGCGTCCTCAGCTTCACTTACCGGCTGGTTGTGAAGCTAGTGAGCGACTGCCTGACCAAACACCAACAAGGTCGTATAAGCTCAGGATATCTTGAGCATTTACAGATGAACATCAGGACATTAGTACAACAGGCAACAGACAATCTGGGCAAAGCATATAAAACAATAATGGATAATATTCACAGCACATGAAACAATAATGAATAAAATTCACAAAATACAAGTTTATTTACATGAAATATGTATTTTGGCCAAGAGCAATATAATTTATAGCTTATAAGAAGTATCCATATATGTAGTAATTGTAGCTGTAGATTGCAGGAGTAAAATGGTGACATAAATAGCGTCCTATATTCTCTACTTTCTCTCATGATTTTCCTTTTTTGTTTATTTCCATTTTTATAGGCTGAAGAAAGATCCCAATATGGAGATTTGACCTTTTTTAAAGAATTGGCCGCACAGTTCCTGATTGTACTACGGCATATTGCCCGCTCACTGAAGCTTTTGGTAAGAATCCGTCATCTTCTATATCTCATGTCTTTCTTGTCTGATCTCCTCCAGATTACTAGTCATAGCAGATTGTCATATTTCTCATTCTAGAAGCCCCCTGTCCGCTCCAGGCAGATACAGGATCTTTTATGGCAGCCTGTCTCTGCTCCATCCTCGGTGGGGACAGTCTGTACTGTGCTCAGTGGTGCGGACCTTTCATATCACATCGGTCTCGCTTTATCTTCACAATCTTCCTTCTTGTAAATGCTGCAGTTCTGGTAATAGATGTTATTGGAGAACTGTCGTATATACAAGTCCCTTATATATTAATGTGGATTTACTGGACGGAGCGGCCGTGTATATTCCCCGCCATTATGTAAATCCAGCTTTAGTCCATTCTGTCTTTTGTGTACTGTAATTTAGCATTTGTGAATTGTTATATTAATTGCGCATATTATATCCATCAGGAAACACCGGAGGGTGAGTCCAAAGAGGGGCAACACCGAAATATCGCTGACCCCAATACCAGTGAGCCAGGGCTAAAAAGCGATCTGATTGAAGGTAAGCTGATCATCTTGCATTCCTACAAATATTAATATTATGGAGACACCAGAGAATATAAAATATACTCTACATCCTCTGTATGAGGCCGGTGACGGCTCCTGAACCTCCTATAGACTATAATGGAGAGGGCTCATGCAAATCTGAAAACCCCTCTGGTTCTCTCTTGTGGGATCTTCTCAGCCCCAAAATGCACAGAGGACCTCACAGGGTCCCCATCCAAGTCACTGTCAGAACCCAAGCAATCACACATTTATGGTAGAGTATATCTATCTATGGATGTGCCATAAGTATATCCAGTATGTGCAGAATATCCATAGAACTAGTATTATGCCATTTACTTGTCTTTCCTTCCTTATATCGATGTGTTATATATTCAGTTCTGATATCGTCTAATACATGATGTCTCATTATTTTATCATTATATTAGAGACAACTGAGCCGGCAACTGCTGACGGTGGAACATCTGAGACACCAGAGATCCCCGAATCTGCCAGTGTAAGTATCAGAGAAAACATCTGTATATCATCAGATAACGGGGTATGAATTACACATCACATGTTACACCCCAGAGTACAGTGGGTTAATGCTATTCTTAATGTAGATTGGACCTATTATTATTATTCCTGTCTCCTCTGTGTGATGTCCCTTACCATCCCCTCCATACAATGATATATGTGTATGGAGGATATCCCTATAATATAATAGTGTCTGGGGAGCGTCCTGCTGCTATCATGTCCTCTACATCTGCTGCAGTGTAATCAGTGGGGTCATAATGTAGAGAAGTTCCTGCATCTGCAGCTTTTAATTTCCTGCAACTTTTATGTCTCATTGTCATTTCTTATTCTTCTAGGCCGTTGTCAGATCATTGACCCCTATGAGAAAACCAAGTAAGAGCGACTATACCCAGATCAAAGAGATCGGCAGTGGAGCTTTTGGGTGAGCGTTATGTATAATCTACATTTTTCCCAAACTCCTTATGATGATGCCTCTTTCTATATGTCCTGCCTTAGGGAAATTCCTGTATATGAGTCTACATCTAAATGCTACTGTATTCCAAGACTTGTAACATTTTTATTTTTTCATCCCATAGAGCTTTGTAAAGACTTGTTTTTTATGTGTTGAGCTGTTGTTATCGGAACCACTTTGCACTAGATCTATTCTACATCTAGTCATCTAGTCCACATCTACTGTATTTTTCGGACTATAAGACGCACCGGACCATAAGACACACCCCAAATTTTGGGGTGGAAAATAGGGGAAAAAAATAATGTGTCAAATGGGGGTCCGTCTTACAGTCTGAATTCCGTGGGATGGCTGTGCTCTGTGGGGTGGCTGTGTCCGTGGGGTGGCTGTGCTCTGGTCACAATATACTTAAAAATCTTGTTGCGGCGGTCCCGTGGCGGGGGTTCCAATGCAGCCTCCCTGTGCTCTGTGGTGTGGTGGTGTCGGGGCTCTGTAGTGTGGCTGCAGCGGGGCTCTGTGCTGCGTGGGGGGCTCCGTCTGCATTTCGTTAAAGCCCGAAAGCCTCCCGCAGCTCAGTTGCTGCGACGCGGAGGCCTCCTGACAGATGGCCGCCAGGGGCCTCCGGAAAGATGGCCGCTTCTCAGTTTCAGATCTCCGCAGCGAGATCTTGTCCCGAGATCTTGTCCCGAGAACTCGGGACAAGATCTCGTTGCCGTGATTTGAATTTGAGTATGCGCCGCTCCCAGCGGCCATCTTTCTGGAGGACACCGCGCTGCAGCAACGGAGCTGCGGGGGCTTTCAGGCTTTAACGAAATGCCGGCGGAGCCCCCCACGCAGCAGATCCCCGCTGCAGCAACCCTACAGAGCCCCGACCCCACCGCACCACAGAGCACAAGGAGGCTGCATTGGGACCGCCGTCATGAGACCTCCGCAACAGAATTTCTAAGTATATTGCTACCATAAGACGCACCCCCATTTTCCCCAAAAAAATATTGGGAAAAAACTGCGTCTTATGGTCCAAAAAATACGGTATTTGTCATGATTCAGCTCAGTTATCATGTGATATGGATGAAAACCTCCCATAAGTGATCATTCATGCTGAGTTATTTTGTGTATTTCCAGACATTGATTTCTAGTGACGGCCATACATCTATTATTAACTATTAGTGATGAGTGAGTATACTCGTTACTCGAGATTTCCGAGCATGCTCGGGTGTTCTCCGAGTATTGGATGTGCTTGGAAATTTAGTTTGTGTCACCGCAGCTGCATGATTTGTGGCTGCTAGACAGCCTGAATACATGTGGGGATTTCCTAACAAACACACAATCCTCCTCACATGTATTCAGGCTGTCCAGCAACCACAAATCATGCAGCTGCGGTGACACAAACTAAATTTCTGAGCACGACCAAACTACTTGGAGATCACCCGAGTATGCTCAGAAATCTTGAGTAACGACTCGTTCATCACTATTAACTATTAGGACAGAAGATCATTTGAAATATAGACAGTTAGTAAGAATTCTGTATAAATTATGGCTTTTTCTCCCCTACAGGGCCGTCCACTTAGTGCGTCATAAAGACATAAACAAGGTATTCGCCATGAAGAAACAAGACCGGAGTAACCTGGATCGTCCAGAGTATCTTGAAATGGCCTACCTGGAAAGGGACATCGCAATATTCGCTGATTGTCCCTTTGTTGTCTCCACGCTTTGTTCCTTCCCAACTAAACGACATCTGTGTATGGTCATGGACTTTGGAGCAGGTAAGACATATCCATTGTATCTCTATCCAGCCCATTTCTGCTTAAATATATAAAGCTATCAATGTATTTATATGTCATTAATCTACATGCTCAGAAGAGCAGTTTTGGAGGGTTGCCTCTTTCTGACAGATAATAATTTTCATTGCTTCTTATTGCATTTTTTCTTCTGATGTTGGGCGATCAAAAACACTGCAATTCCATCTGAGTTTATTTGTTTTTATATTATTTATTTTGAATGGAGAAAAAGTGATTTTATATTTATTTTCTTTCCCCAAATATTTTTATTATTTTTTAGTCTCCATAAGGGACCTGAACTTGTGATTATATAATCGTAAATACTATGTACTGCAATATGGGCATTGCAGAATATGGTGAAAATCTTGGTCCACTATGAAGCCAAGCTACACAGTGACTGTCACAGAAGTACCATAATGGCAAGGATAGTAGTCTTCCGCAGACACTCAGCAGCCATAGCAAACCACTGACATGGAATGGGGGCGATGAGTGCTTAGAGCAGCTCGCCTCCAGGTCACCTGCTGTAAATGCCGCTGTCAGATATTGACAGTGTAATGTAAGAGTTTACCAGCAGGGGGCAGATCTCAGCTCTTTTTGTATAGGATTACTCTGCAGTATACAGTATACGCTCTACATCACACAGTGTATCTCTATGATTGACTCCCTGCCCCAATGTCTCACCTTATTTCTCATTCACACTCATCATGTGTAATTTACATTGTAACAAACCCTCACCTGTCATATTTGCTTTCTGCTCTAGGAGGAGACTGTGACAGTCTCTTAAAGGTTTATGGCCGTTTACCGCTCTCCTTGGCCCGCTTGTATGTTGCAGAAACGGTTCTTGCTGTGGAATATCTGCACAGCTTTGGTGTGGTTCACCGAGACCTGAAGCCTTTAAAGTAAGTGAACGCTGCAGTATAATAAAGGGAGAGACAGTTATAGTTTGGTGTACAGTCTGTGGGTTTTTACTTAGGGCTGACAATATCTTTTCTTTCACAGCCTTATAATATCATCAACTGGACATATCAAAGTCACCGATTTTGGGCTTTCAAAACTCGGACTCATGAGACCAACATCAGACATTTACAAGGCTCGAACTAAAGACATCACCAAAGAGTTCCGTGATAAAGAGGTTAGCTATAGATTAAAAACGTATTCTTCACAGATCTGATCTATTTCTGATATTTTCTCACATAGAAAACTTTTACACTGATATTATTTGTCACAGTAATTTTCATTGATCATCTCCTCATTGTTCTGTTGGTTTCCAGACGAGCGGCACCTTGCATTATATGGCCCCAGAAGTCCTCTTAAAAGCGGGCTATGGAAGGCCTATTGACTGGTGGTCAATAGGAATCATCACATATCAATTTCTTACCGGCGATTTGCCATTTAAAGGAAGATGCGAAGATGAGATTTTCCTCAGAATCATGACAGGTAAGTAAAATAATCTGAATGCTGTGTGATGCCATAGTAATTTGGTTGAGTTGTTAGGTTCATACTTTGGTTTAGTTACTTGTTGTTTTTGATAGTTTTTTTAAATTATAGTAAATATAGAGACTTTCTTTTCTGTAACATTTACTTTTTATATAACAGAATCCATCATTTTGAAATTTCAAAATCATGCTGTTCATCCCGATGCTGAAAACTTCATTACTCAGCTGCTCAGAAAAAGTCCCAACCTTAGACTCGGGACAGGTAATGTATATAGTAGTATTAATAATGACTTATAACTCCACTGTGCCCTGACAAATAGATAATTTCCATGAGGATTAGCACTGAGGTCTCTGTGTTACCTCCTTGTCTATTTCCCATTCTTCATGCCTTGACTTACAGTATATTTTGGCTCTGCTATGTCTTCAGTTTAGATTACCAAAAAATGTACAGTCTTCCTAATATTGTCTGGATCACTTTTTTCTTGTCTTCCGTTTCCAGGAGGAGCAAATAAAATCAAGAGTCATCCATTCCTGAGTGAGTTAGATTTTGAGAATCTTGAAAATCAGGAGCCAGAGTTTAGGCCAATTCTTAGGTCAGAGGAGGACACCCACTACTTTCCCAGTAAGTAGAATGAGACGTCATCTGGTTAAAGCTGCCGTTTGTCTTGTCTTTTATTTTATGTGACAATATGTTCCCATTATTATTAGTAATAACATGGTGATGGTCTGTGATTATATTAATAATCTCTGATAATACTTGTATTTTGTAGCTTGTATTGAGAGACTCAAACATATAGATTCAGATGAGAGTGACACAAGTGAAGTCAGTGATTGGCCAGAAAGCCTAAACTATGCGTCATCTTCTCAAAGACTTTCTAAGGTAAGTATGTGATCAGTAAATCCACAAAACTATAACTAAAATAATATAAAAACTCTCTATATATATATATTTAATTTTACTCTGTGTATTTTAGCTATATGCAACCAATACCAGGATGATGAGCAATGAAGATCATGAGCCATCTCCAGATTGTTCTCTACAGACCAGCACAAAACACTCAGACGTGTGAGTAGATTATTATTATGGGGTATAGTACTGACAAATCTTCAGAATACCAAATACAAGTCGCATATGACACAATACTAAATCTAGAATCCACCATTCCATGATTGATGATCACTGTGGGGTCTGGCTTGTCATAACACTGGTGAGTTGATCATTGTGACCAGCCTTTCATTTCTATTTCATTAAAGCCCTTTATTACTAGTTATTCTTCATTCTTGCTGACAGAAGGCAGTTCTGTGCAAGGTATACCCTTCATTTTGTCCAAGTGTCCTAATTGCCCATAAAAAAGGAGTCTTTTTATTTTTCATTGCTTTCACTTGTAATTTATTTATTTTTCTTCTACTAAACAGGCAGAAAGATTCTCCTACTAGAAATGATGGTGATAATCAGTGTTTCACTACTGAAAACAACAAGTCACCCTCTCCCATATTGTCAGGTAAGTGCAGGTCTATAGGAGATCTTGTTGTCGTCACTGATCAAAAGGTGTTAATGTAAATGTTACATGAGGACTCAGAAAATCACTGCTTTTCTGTGCCTTTAAAATAAACAACAATCCAACACGTTAATGTATAAAATTCTCACTCTTATGGGCTGCGCATTAAAAGGTATAAGGGGCCATACAGTCTGGTGCCTGATACTGATCACGAATACTCTGCCCTTGGCTCAGTCAGGCCCCAAACTAACCCTATAACTACCCTTAATGTGCCACAGATGTTTTAACCCTTTAACTCCCAAAGCTTTTTTCGTTTTTGTGATTTTATTTTTCGCTCCCCTTATTTCCAGAGCCATAACTTTTTTATTTTAAGGTCAATATGGCCGTGTGAGGGCTTATTTTTTGTGGGACGAGTTGTAATTTTGAACAATACCATTGGTTTTGCCAAGTCTTGTAACAGAAAACGGGAAAAAAATTCCAAGTGCAGTTAAATTGCAAAAAAAGTGCAATCCCGTACTTAATTTTCGATTGGCTTTATTGCTAGGTTCACTAAATGCTAAAACTGACCTGCGATTTTGATTTTGCAAGTCATTACGAGTTCGTAGACACCAAGCATGTCTAGGTTCTTTTTTATCTAAGTGGTGAAGAAAAATTCCAAACTTTCCAAAAAAAAAAATTGCGCCCTTTTCTGAGACCAGTAGCGTCTCCATTTTTCGTGATCTCTGGTTGGTTGAGGGCTTATTTTTTGTGCGCCGAGCTGACTTTTTTAATGATAACACTTTTGTGCAGATGCATTCTTTTGATTGCCCATTATTGCATTTTAATGCAATGTCGTGGCGACCAAAAAAACGCAATTCTGGCTTTTCGATTTGTTTTCTCGCTCAGCCATTTTGCGATAGGGTTAATCCTTTTTTTATTGATAGATCGGACATAGATAGATTCTGAACATGGTAATACCAAATATGTGTATTGTTTAATTTTGGATAGGGCAAAAGAGGGGTGATTTAAAATCTTGTTTTTTTTAATTTTTTTATATTTTTAAAAACATTTTTTTAATTTTGGCATGCTTCAATGGCCTCCATAGGAGGCTAGAAACTGCCATAACTCGATTGCCTCTGCTACATAGAGGAGATGCATAGATCATCTCTATGTAGCAGAATTACAGGTGTGCTATGAACGCCGACCACAGGGTTGCGCTCATAGCAATCCGGCATCAGCAACCATAAAGATATGACTCTAATCTTTTGACTTGATATTAATCTAATCTTATAGGAGTTTATCATTGACATGTTTTTCTTACTTTTTTATATGATTTTCCAGTTGAGAACAAAAATAAATCTGCATTAAACCTGGGAGAAGAGAAAAACCCAGAAATAGTAGCAGAGACAGAACCTAGCAGAGGTAAGTGTGACAATAAGGTCTATGTTGTGTGATGTCGGCGACTGAGAATAATTCATGAGGAGGAGATGTTATATGTCAGTGGTGGATTGTCTCATCTATGACTGACAATGATCATTGACTTGTTTTTCTTTTTTTATATGAATTTCCAGTTGAGATGAAAAATACATCTGCATTAAAACTGGGAGAAGAGCATGACCCTGAAATTGTAGCAGAGACAGAATCTAGCAGAGGTAAGTGTGACGATAAGGTCTATGTTGTCTGATGTCGGCGACTGAGAATAATTCACAAGGAGGATATATTATATGCAGTTATAAGCGAGTGTGCTCTTTACTCGTTACATGCTCGGGTGTTCTCTGAGTAGTTTGGGCGTGCTCGGAAATCAAGTTTTAGTCCCCGCAGCTGCATGATTAGAGACTGCTAGACCGCCTGAATTCATGTGAGGATTTCCGAAGAAACAGGCAATCCTTCCCACATGTATTCAGACTGTCTAGCAGCTGCAAATCATGCAGCTGTGGGGACTAAACCTTAATTCACGAGCACGCTCAAAAGTCTAGGAGAACACCCGAGAAACGAACACACTCCCTCATCACTATATGTCAATGGTGGGATTTTCACATCTATGACTGACAATGATCATTGACTTGTTTTTCTTACTTTTTTTATATGAATTTCCAGTTGATACAAAAAATACATCTGCATTAAAACTGGGAGAAGATCAAGACTCAGGAATGGTAGCAGAGACAGAACCTAGCAGAGGTAAGTTTGACAATAAGGTCTATGTTGTCTGATGTCGGCAACTGAGAATAATTCACGAGGAGGAGATGTTATATGTAGTGATAAGCGAGTGTGCTCTTTACTCGAGTTTTCCGAACATGCTCTGGTGTTCTCTGAGTAGTTTGGGCCTGTTCGGAAATCAAGTTTTAATTCCCGCAGCTGCATGATTTGAGACTGCTTAACAACCTGAATTCATGTGAGGATTTTTGAAAAAACGTGCAATCATCCCCGCATGTATTCAGGCTGTCTAGCAGCTGCAAACCATGCAGCTGCGGGGACTAAAATTTAATTTCCGAGCACGCCCAAAATACTCGGCAAACACCCAGAGAACACCTGAGCATGCTTAGAAAACTCAATTAACGAGCACAATCGCTCATCACTACATATAATATATCCTCCTTGGGAATTATTCTCAGTTGCCGACATCAAACAGTCAGTCCCTGCAGCTGCATGATTTGCGGCTGACAGCCTGAATACATGGGGGATTGCCCGTTCTTTAGCAAAAATCCCCACATGTATTCAGGCGTTCCAGCAGCCGCAAATCATGCAGCTGCAAGGACTAAAACTTAATTCACGAGTACGCTCAAAATACATGGAGAACACCCGAGCATGCGCGGAAAACTCCAGTAACGAGCACACTCGCTTATCACTATAAGTCAATGGTGTGATTTTCACATCTATGACTGACAATGATCATTGACTTGTATTTCTTACTTTTTTACATGAATTTCCAGTTGAGACAAATACATCTGCATTAAAACTGGGAGAAGATCATGACCCAGAAATAGTAGTAGAGACAGAGTCTAGCAGAGGTAAGTGTGACAATAAGGTCTATGTTGTCTGATGTCGGCGACAGAATAATTCACGAGGACGATATATTATATGTCAATGGTGGGATTTTCACATCTATGACTGACAATGATCATTGACTTGTATTTCTTACTTTTTTACACGATTTTCCAGTTGAGACAAATACATCTGCATTAAAACTGGGAGACGATCAAGACCCAGAAATAGTAGTAGAGACAGAGTCTAGCAGAGGTAAGTGTGACAATAAGGTCTATGTTGTCTGATGTCGGCGACAGAATAATTCACGAGGACGATATATTATATGTCAATGGTGGGATTTTCACATCTATGACTGACAATGATCATTGACTTGTATTTCTTACTTTTTTACATGAATTTCCAGTTGAGACAAATACATCTGCATTAAAACTGGGAGAAGATCATGACCCAGAAATAGTAGTAGAGACAGAGTCTAGCAGAGGTAAGTGTGACAATAAGGTCTATGTTGTCTGACGTCGGCGACAGAATAATTCACGAGGACGATATATTATATGTCAATGGTGGGATTTTCACATCTATGAGTGACAATGATCATTGACTTGTATTTCTTACTTTTTTACATGATTTTCCAGTTGAGACAAATACATCTGCATTAAAACTGGGAGACGATCAAGACCCAGAAATAGTAGTAGAGACAGAGTCTAGCAGAGGTAAGTGTGACAATAAGGTCTATGTTGTCTGATGTCGGCGACAGAATAATTCACGAGGACGATATATTATATGTCATTGGTGGGATTTTCACATCTATGACTGACAATGATCATTGACTTGTATTTCTTGCTTTTTTACATGAATTTCCAGTTGAGACAAATACATCTGCAATAAAACTGGGAGACGATCAAGACCCAGAAATAGTAGTAGAGATAGAGTCTAGCAGAGGTAAGTGTGACAATAAGGTCTATGTGGTCTGATGTTGGCGATTGAGAATTATTCACGAGGAGGAGATGTTAACTCCCAGTTACACGATTGCTACATGGATGATGATTGAAAATGATCACTGACTTGTTTTTTTTTTACTTTTTATATGAATTTCTAGTTGAGAAGAAAAATAACTCTGCAAAAATACTGGTAGAAGAGCAAAATGCCCAAATAGTAGAAGAGCGAAAACCTAGAAGACGTAAGTGTGATAATAAAGTCTATATTGTTTGATGTTGGCCAGTGGGAATAATTCATGTGGAGAAGATGTTATCTGTCAGTGGTGGGATTGTCACATGTATGATGACTTGCAATGATCCTGTTGCTCTGCACGGATAAGATTTCTCTACCGTCCTGCCACAATGACACCAAAGCAGTATCCTCTAATATGGAGTTCCATTACTTACATTAGTTTTATATCTCTTCTCCTAGGTTCCATCTTCCGCCGGATTATATCATCCTGCCGGCGAGGATTATCCAGGGCCGCTCGCAGCATCAGAAGATGCATTTGTCCAATCTGTCCATAGGGCACAATATACATCTAGTACAGCAAGTCCATCATCAAAGCTGTACTTGGGCAGCACGGTGGCTCAGTGGTTAGCACTGTTGCTTTGCAGCACTGGGATCCTGGGTTTAAATGTCACTAAGGAAAACATCTGCATGGAGTTTGTATGTTCTCCCCGTGTTTGCGTGGGTTTCCTCCGGGTACTCCGGTTTCCTCCCACACACCAAAGACATACTGATTGGGAATTCCAAATTTAAAAAAATAAAATAAAAATTCTGAATTAATGTTCCTTTGTAATAGAATATTTCTGAAATATATGGCATACCAATACTGTACGTCGTACATGTTTGAAGCACCCTCATGAAGTTTTGTTTTTTCACTAAACGTGTATGTGTTGTAGTGTGGTGAGGTAATATACTTCCCTACTGCCGTCTTCTCTGAGATCAAGCTCTGTCCGGCTCCACTTTTGTGTGATGTCATAACAACATAGTTACATACATAGGTTGAAAAAAGACCTAGGTCCATCAAGTTTAACCTTTCTCCACCAATTGTCCATTTTGTCACTAAATTAAATATAACCCACAATGTTATGTGTATTGAGGAAATCATCAAGCCCTTTTTAAAAGCTGTTGTAGTGTCTGCTATTCTTGTGGTCGGCATTCCACAGTGTCACTGCTCTAACTGTAAATAACCCTTTCCTATTTAGCTGTTGGAATCGCCTGTCATCGCTCTTTAGCTCACTGTATACTCTCGGTGTGAGCGAGAAGTCTCTTCTATAATGGGAGCCTATGGAGCCTTGTTCTGATGCTTCATAGGCTTACATTGTTAAAGGGAAACTGTCACCTCGTTTTTCAGCTATAAGCTGCGGCCACTGCCTTTCGGGGCTTATCAACAGCATTCTAGAAAGCTGTAGAAAGGCAGTGGCCGTGGCTTATAGCTGAAAAACGAGGTGACAGGTTCCCTTTACTCACTTCATACTTGCCGATGTGGGAGATGATGTGACCTGGTCATCATCTAGCCGTGACAATTATTCCCTTATAAAAGCTTCTAGAGACATGCATAACCAGTAGGACTTGGGCATCCTAGGACAGTCCTACTTGGACTATATTCACGTTGGACTATGATCAGTGGCTCTGTCGGTATTTGTGTCTGAAGCCTCGGAGAATGGGATTCAGATGTTCGCAACCAACAGGAACATTGACTATAATGATGCAGGCAGAGTCAGTGTTCTATGTTGGCATCATTATATACCTATTTGAGGCAGGCACCAAGACGCCATCTTGGTGTCTGCCTCAAAAAGGCATACAAGGCCAAAAATTATGTCCTACAGAGCACACAGTGACTCCATCTACATCATTATAATCAATGGCTTCATTAACACAAACATCGGAAAACGTTTTTCTAGGGCTTCAGCTGCAAGCCCCCGACCGTAGACAAAGACACAATGTGAACTTAGATTAAGTAATTAAGTTATAGCCATCAAGAAGAAAGAAAAAAAATGGATCCAGCTTACTGCTTGTAGTCCAAATGGATAACTTTTAAATAGTCTGTGGTCTGGCGCATGGGTCGAGATACATACCAAGCTAGCTCCATAGTCAGATAGCCTGTTGAGAAGTATATATGGAGGGAGAGGAGATGTAAGAAGTACACACATCAAGGCAAGGTATTGTGGCATCAAATATTAGTCCAGTATAATAAACTGTGATATGGACCACTATATTAACCCGTATTGAGTAGATGAAAAAGAACTGAAGGGTTAAAGAGCGCCAAAACACTTATAAAATAAATCAATAGTAAACCTCCCTCCATATATACTTCCCAACATTTGCACTCAGGACATGGTTTTTGATGTACTTAAATTAATGCATTTAGCAACAATATACATCTGAAATTTTTTTTGCATATGGCTTAGTGTATTTTGCACATTATATTGATTATGTGGACTAGCTACACACATTATACGTATACAATTGTGTGATGTTATATAGAGCTTGTTATTGCTCCCATGATTATAGCTTATGTTTAATAACCGCTGTCTATTTTAAACGTTTTTAATCATTTTTTTGGTGGTTTGTGTATCCCATGTAATAAAATTGACAATTTTTCTATGGTGATCCCTGCATTTGGTGTATGTCTTCTTGGTTCTTTTTTTGTGATTTACATGTAATTTGGACATACTGTGGTTGGAACCCCTCTAATTAGTCTTATTATCTGATGGTGCCCTCCGCATCCTTGTAGATAGCTTCAAAAAGTAGTAGTAGTAGTAGTATATGTAATTACTGCTATCTCCTGCCAAATTCCTTAGTGAGGAGTGCCGAACATTTATTCAGGTTATTTTTCAACCCAGAACGCTTAAGACAAACCACTATACCAATAATAGTTATGCCATGTTCTTGTATGGACCTTGAGAATATATTCATGTCAGAAGGAGCAAACATCAGAAGGAAGGGTCGGAGGTTGATCATAGAACTTTGCTTTACCTTATTGACTTAAAGGAGTGCAAATCATGAACCGATTGGCTTTATTAAAAAAAATAAAGTTTTTTCATGATCCCAAGAGACAATCAGAGTGGACATACAGGCATTTTAGGATTCACGGCTGTCAGAGCCAGAACAAAGAACAATTAGTTCCAGTCAGAGCACAACAGTTCATTTTAATGGCTACATTTCATCAGTAACATTCCCTTTATAATCTACAGTAGATGATAAATGGATCTGGCAGATTTAATGGGAATGTGTCCATTTTTTTTCTCAACAATTGGAAAAAAAATGCAAAAACGTATATTTTTTAATGGTATAAAATAGCAATTTTTGCCCATATTTTCAACTTGAAAAACTGGAGGTAGTGGGGGGCAACGGCTGATATTTGCCGTAAAAATTTAGTCTAATGTGAGATAGTGCAACTGCAGTACACATTGGTGGGATCTGCTCCATGTGTGAGACGTCACTCCTCGCCTTCTAGATGTTTGCCAAAGGATAAGGCAGGATGAAGCGTAGGAGCCATTTTGTTAGTGGCGGCAAAGTGGTATTGACAAGTGGAAAGTGACACAGAGGTCTGTCGTTAGCACATATTCTGTTAGTTGAAGGTGCGCTGCTCACCGTTTCATTCAGTGGCCGCATGAGATACAAGGCTCAGCAGACCGTCACACATGATGGGACTAGATACATGGCTGTGCTCAGTGTAAAGCCTCACTCAAATGTACAGTATAATGTGGGGACATCTGAATGAGGCTTTACACTGACTGAGCAGAGATGAGTCAGTGTTCAGAGCACAGCAGTGTGATGATGAACTCTGAATACTGGAGTGAGTACAGGTCGGCAGCCTGACACTGTACGACTAATCCCAGGCTACCGAGCTGCTCAATAGCCTGATATTACTACAGCGTCAGGCTCCTGATCTGTGCTCACCACATCTCACAACTGCTGTGCAGACCTCCTGTCACCAACAGCTGTGTCACTGTGAGCTGTTGATATGGGGGTGTAAATTGTAGCCAAGAGCACAGTTCTGGACTACAATAAAATGGCACCTGACTCCCCCGCAGCTGTGAACTGGACACCCCATGGGGAATGCACAGTCCACAGCTGAGACAGACACAATATAGGAGATTGAAATTTACACATTTAAAGAGCATCCAGCCCTACATGATCCATAACACAAAAGATAATTATTAAAAATATTCCTTTTATTAATTATCACATAAAAACACAATAGTTATAGTAATAATAGATGCAGTTGTTGGTGTTGGTAAACAAACAAAAATTACCCGGAACTACTCAAAGCATAGACATAATAATATGCACTAGTGTTGAGCAACTTTTGTTTTTTTAGGGCGAGTTTCGTTTCATGAAACCAGACTTTTCCGTCCCGAAACACGAAACCCAATGTAAGTCAATGGAGAATTAAAGTCGGCAGTGAGAGGAGGACAGGAAACACACCAACAGTGCCCATTTGAATGCCAAAAGCATAAATTCTTGTTACTGAAGCTTGTCAACCTTAATTTACTTCATAATACTAGTTACGCACTGAAAAATGGGGGTTATTTGGCTACAGTTGTGGGGGGGGCTGGCTCCAGGTTTTCGTGGGCCCAGGGCCAAAGAGCGCCCCTTTAACACATACCACAACTCATGATGCTCCGATACGGCAGAGAAATAGCAGTATAGTACAATGAAAAATACTTCACTTCTTACATCTCATGACTGATATCCATTTTAAATTCTCCAATACCTCCAAAAACGGACAGTATATAACTCCATACAGTATTATGGCCAGCGCTTAGTGCGCTATACAGAGTAATGAGGCCCATATATTTCTCCATACGGAATCATTATTCCCATATAATGTTTCAAACTGTATATGATGAGCTCCACATAATGCTACAGTATATGTTGGTCCCAATGGATGAAGCTCCACTGTCTTATGGGCCCAAATAATGCTCCATATATAATGGGCCCCATTTCTACTGCTCTAGTGTATAATGGGCCCTGTAAATGCTGCTCCAGTGTCTGATGTCCACCTTTGGAATGCTCCAGTGTATGGTGGGCCCCATATATCATTCACCAGAGTATAGTGCTCCCCAAAAATTGCTGTCCCAACATTGAAAACAATTAGATAAGTCTCCTTGCTAGGGAATCCCTGCACTACTCTGAACTCCTTGTCATCCCCATCTTCCATCTCACTGCACTTGGCTGTTTAGGCCCTCCCACCAGCAGAGACACTTTTGCGTACTATGCGGTGCCCTGTGCCAGTGCCATCGCCCATGAGTATGCCCCCCCACCTGCTCAAGGAACCAGCACTTTCATCTGCACCTTCCTCTTTGTCACCGTGTAAGGTGGTATAGTATGCGGGAAGGGGAACCTGAGTTTCCTCTGGGTCAGATTCTGGCTGTGTAGAGTGCGAGGGGAATGTAGTGGTCTGGGTCAATGTGCCAGCAGCATCATCCAGCAGTGTCTGGGCCTCAGTGCACTTGTGGCGTCCCCAAGAGTACGGTCGCCACTGTGGCATTGCCTTCCTCCTAGGGAATGTGTTGTCAAGCTTGGGAGCAATGAAGGATCTCTCTAGCAGTGAAACCAACACACAACACATTTCCCACTCCAGGCCAGCAGGGAGACCTCTGAACCTGACTGCTGAGGAGCTGCTCTCTGTGGTCGGGAGGAGGTAAGTTAGGGCACTCTGTTCAGGGAAGGGGAAGTGTGTGGACGTGAGAAGGGGAGCTGGAGGATGAGCAGAGTTAAGGCTCACTCCTAGCTGGAGCGCATGGTCCGGATTCCGGTCTCCGAGTTTGTAGGGACACTGACGTTCCTGCAGCAGAAACCGGGGGAAGTAGCAGCTATAAATGCTCTGTACCCAACTAAGGCTCGGAGGCCCCAGCATCGACGTGTGCGAGGCAGAAGGAAAAGGCTACAGCTGTCTGCCATACAAGTAAAGTCTGAGGAACATCTATTAGACAGGAGGCGTTTCAGTGAACCACGGTCCTGTGAGTGCTTCCCTCACAAGCGCTAGAAAGGAGACGTTCAGGAAGGTACATGTTGGCGGAGTGTTGGAAGGGAGCTTTCCATTCTGGTCCCGGAGGTTGGCAGAGGTCCTGACCCGGAGGACACAGCACGGAGGCAGGCATCTGTGTAACCTGCAGACTGTGAGTAAAGCTTTGGAACTGCACACTCTGCTGTCCTACGGTTATTCCAGCACCGCTACATCTGGGTACCAGCACCTACACCGCCTGTGCCTTTCCCCCTTCACTACATCTACACTTCCCTGGGACTCCAGCTCCACCTGTGGGGAGCTTCTCCATCTTTGCTGCACAACACCATCAGTCCCAGAGGATCTGCATGCAGCGTCGGCCTAACATCTATGTTGCCGAACACCACAGGTGGCGTCAAACTATCTATATAAACTCTTTACCATTATACCACGCCATTTACATGGGCGCCCAGGGCCACCGTCCGGGTCACCGCTGCTGTGACACATCCCACTGACACCGGCCCAGTACTGAGTACCCCACAGCCCTGGGAGGGCAACCCATATGCCGACTGCT
Organism: Dendrobates tinctorius; assembly: GCF_039654945.1. NCBI lineage: Eukaryota > Metazoa > Chordata > Amphibia > Anura > Dendrobatidae > Dendrobates > Dendrobates tinctorius. The sequence goes on along the minus strand of NW_027361788.1, from coordinate 1,458,226 downwards.
GATCGGGCGGCGTTATTCCCACGAACCTCCAAACAGCGTCCCTGAAGGCAACGTTTTTGGTTTCCGGGGGTAGTATGATTGCAAAGCTGAACCTTAAAGGAATGTCCAAAAGGGCACCACCAGGAGTGGAGCCTGTGGCTTAATTGGACTGCACCCGGGAAACCACTACCATACAAGCTACAGAAAAGATGGACAGATTGCAAGCTTTGTCGATTCTGTGTGTGGTGTGGTATGTCCGTTTGTAGTTGTGCTAGCAATTTCTCATCTTTATTCTATTAACGACCGAGACTCCGGCATGGCCCCGCGGTACGCGTCAAGCTTACTAGAGGGATACGCGAGGCTGTGGCACGTGAGATCGAGCAATAACAGGTCTAGCATTCCAGTACATGTCCGGGGCTGCATGCACACTACACTGAAAGGACCAGCTTTTGTCGCTTACAGGTGCAGATAACCTGCTGAACTCCGTTAGTGATGGGAATCTGGGATTCAGATTATTCCCCGCGAACGATGATTTCCCAGTAAGTTCAGGTCAACCGCAATTCCGGAGTTAGGCCTAACCGTCATTCCTGAAAAAATTACGTGTCCAAACCACAGGTGCTGTAGCTTGCTTAACAGCTCGGCAGCCGTTCTCAGGCCCAGTATGGATTCAACAACATTGTAGAAAGTTGATAAAGGGTACAGTTTCACCGGATAACACGTATATATGTAGCCTAGTTTACACATTAAAAATATATGTCTATAGATCAGGAGGCAGACTCAGATGTTCTCAGGCCCAGTATGGATTTGACCAGATTGTACAAAGTTGAGAAAGGGTACTTTATCACTGGATAGCAGGTATATATAGCATAGTTTAAACATGTAAAGTCTCCGTGTTCTCAGTATGGATGACACAGCAATCTAAAAAGTGGAAAAAAGGAAATGCATTTGAGGCGTACACAACTATATACTTTTGGTGTTATTTTTAAATCTACATATATATTTCTGTCTCAGTAATACAGTCCAGCCTCTACGCAATAGGAAATGAGATGCATACAATTAGTGACATAAAGGCTATTGATTGCAGAAATCTAGGAATTATTATTCACGGGAAAAACTTCCGTCACAATTCTCATAGGCGATGCTGACCCTCAATTAATTTGTGTGTTGAGACAGTGAAAACATTTTTTTGTGAATAAAGTCTTGCTGTATCGCACTTTCGTTGATTCCATCACTGTTACTCATCTCAATCCAATTTTTATCACAGGGAGCGATGTAAACATGGTGCTCACTGGCTATCATGATCTGTCACGTAACTTTGGAGTGCAAAAGACAGAAGCCACAGGCCGTAGGTGATTCTATTTGATTGGCATGAGAGGGCACATTTTGAAATGTACGCCGGAATGTCACACGTTTGTGAGTAGGAAAACTGTGAAAGCTGATGATAAACCACCACTGCATGTAATTGTGAGTCGACGTCCATAAGAAATGGAAGCCACTGATCATCTGGAGCTAGAGCCCGGCCAGCAGGACAGGGCATAGCTACATCTTAACCATCATCTTTCAGTTCAATCAATTTGTAGTGGCAGTCCCAGTGAAGGATTTAACAGGCCAGACTACAAAGCGGAGGAGCAGGGAGAGGTAAACATTGCAAATGCTGGGGCCCTGCCCAAGCAAGGGGGGCACAGTCGTGGGCGTCGGTACTGGCACTGGGCCCCTCATAGTACGGCGGTGTGTCTGACGGCGGGTGTGCACCACCACTGTCAGAGACACTTGATTGCACTATGAGGGACCCTATGCCAGTGCCCGCGCCCAAGAGTCGGCCTACCCACCTGTCCAGGGCAATGGCACTCGCACGGTTTTGTGCTCTAGGTGGTGACCTCGGCTATGGGGGGGGGCGCCCACTTAGGGAGGTTTACAAAGTGGCATATGTAGATGTGGGTCATTCAGCTGCTGCAAAAGGCGAAATAGGTCAAGTTCGCGGAATAGGAGGAGGACCAAAGCAAGCCTTTTTTCTGGCAACCTATGTGTCATCAAGGGAAGGTGGGACAAAATCCTTGGAAACCCATGCATGGTTCATTTTAATGAAGGTTAGATCATCCAAATTTTGGGTTGACAGACGGGTCCTTTTTTCTGTCAGGATTGATCCAGCTGCACTGAAGACTCTTTCCGATAGCACACTTGCAGCTGGGCAAGCGAGCTCCTGTAAGGCATATTGTGCCAATTCAGGCCAGGTGTCCAGTTTAACGGCCCAATAGTCAAAGGGGAATGACCTGTGCGGGAGAACATCAATATGGGAGGAAAAGTAGTTGTTAACCATAGTTGACAACTGCTGTCTCCTGTCACTTTCCATCGATGCAGTATTACCAGTTGTGTGAGCGGTCCGTGAAAAATCAGTCCACAACATTGTCATGAAACCCCTGTCTCCAACGCCACTTCTGCTGTGTACACCACGAACACCTCTGCCAAGCTGCCCCCGGCCCGTACGGCTCGTGTGAGAACCATCACCGCTGCTGTGTGCTGGGAATGCCTCAACCAACCGGTTAACCAGAGTTGCTTGTTTAGTAGCCAATATTAGGTCAAGGTTCTCCTGTGGCATGATGTTTTGTAATTTGCCTTCATAGCGTGGATCCAGGATGCTGGCCAACCAGCAGTCATCATCGTTCATCATTTTGGCAATGCGTGGGTCCCTTTTTAGGATCTGCAAGGCATAATCTGACATGTGGGCCAATGTTCCCAGTGTCAATGATGCACTGCGAGTGCTGGGTGGAGGAGCACTTTCTGGCAAATCCACATCCCACCAGTTACGCACAAACCCTGTACCAGACCTTGCCACGCCAACATTTTCACTTGCCCCACGAGATGCATCCTCCTCCCCTAAGTAATCATACCCATCATCATCCTCCTCCTCCTCTTCTTCCTCCACCTCGTCCAGGAGAGGTCCCTGAGCAGACAATGGCTGAATGTCATCAAGGATTCCCTCCACCTCTTCCTCCTCGTCAACATTGGCTGCAGACGCCTGCTCCTTAAGGTGCGTCAAAGTTTGCATGAGCAGACGCATAAGTGGGATGCTCATGCATAGGATGGCGTCGTCTGCGCTTACCAGCCGTGTGCATTCCTCAAAACACTGAAGGACTTTACAGAGGTCTTTCAGCTTCGACCACTGCACACCTGTCAACTCCATGTCTGCTCTCAAAGTGCCTGGCCGTGTATCCTCCCACAAATGCATTATGGCCTGCCTCTGCTCGCACAGCCGCTCAACCATGTGCAGGGTGGAGTTCCACCTTGTTGCAATGTCGATAATGAGGCGGTGGTTGGGAAGGTGGAGCAATTGCTGCAGCTTCTGCATACGAGTGGAGTGTACAGGCGACCAGCGGATGTGCGCGCACAGTCTTCGCACCTTCTGGAGCAGGGCTGTTAACTCCGGATAATTATTGAGGAAGCACTGCACCACCAGGTTCAAGATGTGAGCCAAGCAAGGTATGTGGCTGAGTTTTGAAAGGGCTATGGCTGCCACAAAATTACGGCCGCTATCACTAACTACCTTGCCTGCCTCAAGATGTACTCTGCCCAGCCATGACTCAGTTTGTCGCTGAAAGTACTCGGCCAGCACCTCGGCGGTGTGTCTGTCGCCCAAACACATCATCTGCAACACAGCCTGCTGACACTTTCCACTAGCTGCTCGATAGGGGGACACCTCGTGTGCAACAGTGGCAGCTGCAGATGGAGTGCTCGTACGACTGCGCTCTGTGGATGAGCTTTCGCTTCTGGAGGAGGAGGAGGAGGGTCGAACGCCTACAGCCAACTGTTTCCTATACCGTGGGCTAGGCAGCACTGTCCCACCACCGCTGTCCCCTGTGGACCCTGCATCCACCACATTAACCCAGTGCGCAGTGATGGACACGTATCGGCCCTGGCCATGCCGACTGGACCATGCATCAGTTGTGAGGTGCACCTTTCCACTCACTGACTGCTTGAGTGCATGGACAATGTGGTCTTTTACATGATGGTGGAGGGCTGGGATGGCTTTGCGAGAGAAGAAGTGGCAACTGGGTAGGTCATAGCGTGGTACTGCATAGGCCATGAGTTCGCGGAAAGCTGCGCTTTCAACCAACCGATAGGGCATCATCTCTAACGAGATTAGTTTGGCAATGTGGGCGTTCAAACCCTTTGTACGCGGATGAGAGACTGAGTACTTTCTTGACCTACTCATAGTGTCTGGGAGGGTGAGCTGGACTTGAGAGCTGCATATGGTGGAAGTAGCGGTGGACAGGGCGGACTGAGAGAGGGTTGATGATGGTGATGGAGTTGGTGTTCTTTCTGATGGCCTAGATTCAGTCTTTCGTTGATATAACAGTGGGATTCCCTGACTGCTGTGGCCTTGCAACGACACCTCAACATTTGCTGCTGTGCTAACCGGTGGGCTTACAGTGGGGGAAACAATGTAGCGTTGCTGACTACCTTCTTTGTGATCAGTTGCACATGTGGTACTTGAGGTTTGGTGTTGTGTCCACGCTTGCAAGTGCATGCTGGTTAAATGTCTAAGCATGCAACTGGTATTCAAATTTTTCAGATTTTTCCCTCGGCTAAAGGTCTTTGCACACTTCTTACAGATAACCTTGGCCTGATCATGAGGATTTTGTTCAAAAAAGTGCCACACTGCACTCTTCCTACTTTGGCAGACATTTTACGGCCTAGCACGCTGTGATATTTTGACCCTCTGGACAAGCTGTCCAGCAACTCTTTTGATTTTTGGAACCTGTATTTGGAGTGCTCCGGGCCTGCCAGATAACAGCTGTTGCGATGTTGATGTCTGCTATGGATGCTCCTCCTCCTCATCTGAGCTATTGGAAGCAGCACCCTCTTCCCCCAATGGATGCCAATCTGGGTCAACAACTGGGTCATCCATCACCTCCTCTTCATTGTCATGTGCACCTTCCTCTGTGTCACCGTGTATGGTGGTATAGTGTGCGGGAAGGGGCACCTGAGTCTCATCAGGGTCAGAATCTGGCTCTGTACACTGGGAGGACAATGTAGTGCTCTGAGTGAATGCACCAGCAGAATCATCTATCAGTGGCTGTGCATCAGTGCACTCCATGTCAGATTCATCTTGACCTGGGTAAGGCCTCTTTCACACATCAGTTTTTTGCCTTCAGGCGCGATCCGGCTTTTTTTGGAAAAAACGGATCCGGCAAAATGCAATGCCGGATCCGGTTTTTCCCCATTGACTTGCATTAGCGCCGGATCGTGCCGGATGGCATTGCGTTTCATCCGTTTTTTGCCGGATCCGGCAACTTATCTCATTCCGGCGTCTTGAAAAAACGTCTACTGTAACGTTTTTTGTCTCCGGCGAAAAAGCCGGAAGCGCCGGATCCGGCGCTTCCAGCTTTTTGCTACAATGAAAGTCTATGGGCGCCGGAATGCGCCGGATCCAGAAAAAGACGGATCCAGCAACCGGATCCGGTTTTTTTAAGTCTGCGCATGCTCAGATCCAATTGGCCAGCCGCCAGGAACATAGACGGATCCAGCAAAAAAACGGATCCGTTTCTACAGTTCTCCAAAATTTATGCCGGATCCGTTTTTTCTAAAAAAAAACCGGATCATGCCTGACGGCAAAAAACTGATGTGTGAAAGTAGCCTTATTCACCATTTCACTTGATAATCCAGGCATGGTATGTGAAAACAGCTCCATGGAGTAATCAGTAGTATGGCCTGCGTCATCCTTCAATCTTGGTTTGGGTGAAGGACACAAGGAAAGGTGTGGTTCATGAACATGAGCCTCCAATGACGACTCAGTGCTTTTATTTTTTACAACTTCAGAAGAAGAGGCGATAGAGCTGGAGGCTGAGTCAGCAATGTAAGCCAAAACTTGTTCTTGAAGCTCCGGCTTTAAAAACGGTTTACCTACTCCCAGAAAAGGGAGTCTTCGAGGCCTTGTGGAGCCAGACGATGATGCAGGCTCAACACCTCCTGCATTCAGTCCTATTTTGCTTTTGCCACTACCATCAGATCCACCACCAACACCATCATTACCAGCTGCCAACCCCCGCCCAATTCCATGGCCTCTTCCACCAGCCTTCCTTATTTTTGGTAGAAATGTAGACAAAATCCAACAAACTATATAGTAATGTAAAACAAGGTACAACGTGTCTATAGGACAGGGGAGATTTTGAATTTCTGCACACACTTGTGGACACTGGACACTTTTGGATTGTGTGAGGCCCACTGAATATCACAGCGCTATGTCACAGGCTCGATGTCGCAGGTGTGAAACATGTCACTAGAGGATAACGGAGATTTTGAATTTCTGCACACACTTGTGGACACTGGACACTTTTGGATTCTGTGAGGCCCACTGAATATCACAGCGCTATGTCACAGGCTCGATGTCGCAGGTGTGAAAAATGTCACTAGAGGATAACGGAGATTTTGAATTTCTGCACACACTTGTGGACACTGGACACTTTTGGATTGTGTGAGTCCCACTGAATATCACAGCGCTATGTCACAGGCTCGATGTCGCAGGTGTGAAAAATGTCACTAGAGGATAACGGAGATTTTGAATTTCTGCACACACTTGTGGACACTGGACACTTTTGGATTGTGTGAGGCCCAGTGAATATCACAGCGCTATGTCACAGGCTCGATGTCACAGGTGTGAAAAATGTCACTAGAGGATAACGGAGATTTTGAATTTCTGCACACACTTGTGGACACTGGACACTTTTGGATTGTGTGAGGCCCACTGAATATCACAGCGCTATGTCACAGGCTCGATGTCGCAGGTGTGAAAAATGTCACTAGAGGATAACGGAGATTTTGAATTTCTGCACACACTTGTGGACACTGGACACTTTTGGATTGTGTGAGGCCCACTGAAAATCACAGCGCTATGTCACAGGCTCGATGTCGCAGGTGTGAAAAATGTCACTAGAGGATAACAGAGATTTTGAATTTCGGCACACACTTGTGGACACTGGACACTTTTGGATTGTGTGAGGCCCACTGAATATCACAGTGCTATGTCACAGGCTTAATGTCGCAGGTGTGAAAAATGTGACTAGAGGATAACGTAGATTTTGAATTTCAGCACACACTTGTGGACACTGGACACTTTTGGATTGTGTGAGGCCCAGTGAATATCACAGCGCTATGTCACAGGCAGAAATTGGCTAGTGTATGACAAACTACATAGTGTATATATAATTGGGCAGAATAGGAATCTCCCTAGAGTGTAGGTCTGTAAGAACGGAACAAGTCCTCGACTTATCCTTACAGAGCGACACACAGATAGGTTCACTGTGGCCGTGATAACAGCCGTTACACGGTACTGAGAGAGGAGCATGCACGTACACGGCTGTCCGGTGTACGTAAAATTGTCAAGCTCCATGTTTTTTAAGTATACGGACTGACACACGCTGTCTCTCTGTAGTTTTGAATGTGATCAAACAGCAAATATATATAACTGTTTGAAAACTAGACAAAACTAGAAGGTGCAGGTCTGTAAGAACGGAACATGTCCTCGACTTATCCTTACAGAGCGACACACAGATAGCTTCACTGTGGCCGTGATAACAGCCGTTACACGGTACTGAGAGAGGAGCGTGCACGTACACGGCTGTCCGGTGTACGTAAAATTGTCAAGCTCCATGTTTTTTAAGTATACGGACTGACACACGCTGTCTCTCTGTAGTTTTGAATGTGATCAAACAGCAAATATATTTAACTGTTTGAAAGCTAGACAAAACTAGAAGGTGCAGGTCTGTAAGAACGGAACATGTCCTTGACTTATCCTTACAGAGTGACACACAGATAGCTTCACTGTGGCTGTGATAACAGCAGTTACACGGTATTGTGTGAGGAGTGTGCACCGCTGTATGGTGTAAAAAAATGCACGCTCAGTACCTCACCAGGACAAAAAAAAATTGGGATTGCTTTTAAAAAAGCAGTTTGCAGAGCAGTGGGTAAACAGCAATGCAGCCGTCAGGAAGCCTTAGAAGGCAGCCTAACAACCAACACCGCTGATCCAGCAAAATATAGCCTCCACTTGCACTGCACACACAGTGACTGGTGTGTTGTACAGGCAAAATCGCTAGCAGCAGAAGCAGTTTTTGGTGTCTTCTTCCCTGCCTAACACTCTCCCTACAAAATCATTATCAGCAGCAGCTCTCCCTATTCTGAGATCAGCATGAGTAACATGGCGGTCGGCATGCACGCCCTTTTATACCCCCTGTGACGCCCACCAAAGCAAGCCAATCACTTGCATGCCCTTCTGAAAGATGGTGGTGACCCCTGCCTATGTCATCACGTTGCCCACAGTGTCCGTGGATCCTGATTGGCTGAAAAAGAGCGCAAAACAAACTTTTGAAACGCGACTTTGGCGCTTAAGTCGCCGACCTCGTGGCCGACCTCATCCTAGGGTCGGGTTTCGTTTCATGAAACCCAACTTTGCCAAAAGTCGGCGACTTTTGAAATTTTTAGACCCGTTTCGCTCAACTCTAATATGCACCATTTAAATGCAGAAAACCTCCAAAAGAGAAAAGATAAAGCAAGCCACAAAACCTAAGTATATTGTTTTTCAGAATCACCCCCTGCAAATATGTTCAAGTAATGTATCAATTAAAATCCAATAAAAGTCACAGGTAAAGGTCCTGCCCCCTGAGGAAGCCAAATAGGCGAAACGTGCATCGGGGCACGTTCCTGGAACCGGTATACTCACCCATATGGGTAAGCACTGAATGGCACTTTAATCTGCACTGTCACTTTATATATTAAGGGATACCGCTCTGATATAAAGATCTGCCTCTGGGATGTTTACTCTATGCTAGCCACATCTATTATTTCTCTATAGCTTCCTTACCCTGTATTAGACCTTTACCTATGACTTATATTGGATCATAATTGATACATTACTTGAACATATTTGCAGGAGGTGATTCTGAAAAACAATATACTTAGGTTTTGTGGCTTGCTTTATCTTTTCTCTTTTAGAGGTTTTCTGCATTTAAATGGTGCATATTATTATGTCTATGCTTTGAGTAGTTCCGGGGAATTTTTGTTTGTTTACCAACACCAACCACTGCATCTATTATTACTCTAACTATTGCGTTTTTATGTGATGATTAATAAAAGGAATATTTTTAATAATTATCTTTTGTGTTATGGTTCATGTAGGGCTAGATGCTCTTTAAATGTGTAAATTTCGATTATGTTTGGAGTTGCCCATCCCCTTAGGGGAATATGGAATTTTTCTATTACCCATTGCATCGGTTATATTAAACAATATAGGAGATTGTGGTCTGTGCGTCTCTAGACTCCTATGGCTGCAGTATTTGCGGTGTGCAAGTGTCATACCTAAACAGTTACACAGCAGCAAATATAAACTGGCAGCAGAAAAAAAAAATATTAAAATCGTAAGTTAATTATACAAATTGTCTCTTCAGAGAGGAAGAGGACTAGAACGCCACCTATTGGAAGTAGCAATCCTAAAAGTCAATGTTGACCCTTTAACGAGCCTTGTTACATGACTTAGGATAAAAGCCAAGCCAGAATCTCAATTTGCAGACACTGTGTTTCGGGTACTGCCCCTCATCAGTGTAAAGTGTGAGATCTGGTTTGGATGTGTGAGAGGTGTTACGGTTCTGCAGCACAGGACTAGGGTAGAAGGGGGAAAACTGACCCTGCACTGCAGCTAGGCTGATGCCCTACGATGGAGTGCGCGACCCATTCCTTGTGAATAGACCCACCGATGATCCTAGGCTAATCTCAAGCGAAGACCTATTGATAGAGGGAAGGGGGTCCCTGAAGAATATAAGGGCTGGGTACAAAAACGGGTCACCTCCTAACAGAGAACACAAAGAAGGCTGCAGAAACAAACTGAAAGCAGAAACTGAGACTAGCAGAACCAGGGGTCCCAGAACTGCATTAATTAACCCCTTCCTGACATCTGACGTACTATCCCGTCCACAGGACTCGGGCCCCTATGACCGGGGACAGGATAGTACGCTGATCGCGGCCGGGTGTCAGCTGATTATTACAGCTGACACCCGGCACTATGTGTCAGGGGTGTTCATGGACTGCCCCCAGCACGTTAACCCCTGGCACACTGCGTTCAAACATGATCGCAGTGTACCGGAGGATCAGGGAAGCATCGGCAGGGAGGGGGTTCCCTCCGTGCTTCCCTGAGACCCCCCAGCGCAGCGCGATGTGCTGCCCTGCGCTGGGGGCCTCCTTCCCTGCAGGTCTCCGGATCCAATATGGCGGCGGGGACCTTCGGAGGCCTGCAGGGAGGCGGCTTCCTCACTGCCTGCAGAGCGCAGGCATGAGGAAGCCTTGTGCAGCGCCTGTCACATCGCTGATCTGACACAGCACTGTGTCCCCCCTGGGACAATGTAATAAAGTAAAAAAAAAAAGTGTAAAAATAATTTATAAAAAAAATCGCTAACTAAATAAAAAAATATATATTCCCTAATAAATTCATTTTTTTTAAATACAAAATTAATAAAAGTACACATATTTAGTATCGCCGCGTCTGTAACGACCCACCCTGTAAAATTGTCCCATTAGTAAACCCCTTTAGCGAACCATTTAAAAAATAAAAAACAAAGCAAAAAACAATGCTTTATTATCATACCGCCGAACAAAAAGTGCAATAACGCACGATCAAAAAGACGGATATAAATAATCATGGTACAGCTGACAACGTCGTCTTGTCCCGCAAAAAACAAGCCACCATACAGCATCATCAGTGAAAAAATAAAAAAGTTATAGCTCGCAGAATAAAGCGATGCAAAAATAATTATTTTTATATAAAATAGTGTTCACAAAACTCAAGATAAAAAGCGGACGGCACCGCTGTTACCGTATGACTTCAAATGATGTGCGGCATACAGAAGCCCAGCAGCTGGGAATCTCGGGTGCCAGACCTGGAAACAGTCAATCCTGGGAATCCATGCAAAGAGAAAAGGTCGCACTCATCGAGATCGAGGTTTCACTGATTTATTGACATATCATGAACATGTCAAGTCGGGGGAGTGACATAAGGAGTGCAAGAAAGGCTGAAAACGTCATCTTGTCCCGCCAAAAACAAGCCACCATACAGCATCATCAGTGAAAAAATAAAAAAGTTATAGCTCGCAGAATAAAGCGATGCAAAAATAATTATTTTTATATAAAATAGTTTTCATTGCATAAAAGCGCCAAAACATAAAAAAAGACAGAAATGAGGTATCGCTGTAATTGTACTGACCCGACGAATAAAATCGCTTTATCAATTTTACCACATGCGGAACGGTATAAACGACTCCCCCAAAAGAAATTCATGAAATGCTGGGTTTGTTCATTCTGCGTCCCAAAAATCGGAATAAAAAGCGATCCAAAAATGTCACATGCCCGAAAAAGGTACCAATAAAAACGTCAACTTGTCTCGCAAAAAATAAGACCTCACATGACCCGGTGGGTCAAAGTATGGAAAAATTATAGCTCTCAATATGTGGTGATGCAAAAACTATTTTTACAATAAAAAGCGTCTTTTAGCGTGTGACAGATGCCAAATGTAAAACCCACCATAAATAGTAAATCAAACCCCCTTTATCACCCCCTTAGTTAGGGAAAAATAATAAAATTTAAAAAATGTATTTATTTCCATTTTCCAATTAGGGTTAGGGCTAGGGTTAGGGCTAGGGTTAGGGCTAAGATTAGGGTTAGGGTTGGAGTTAGAACTGGGGGATTTCCACTGTTTAGGCACATAAGGTGCTCTCTAAACGCAACATGGCGTTTGATCTCAATTCCAGCCAACTCTGCGCTGAAAAAATCAAATGGTGCTCCTTCCCTTCCAAGCTCTGCCATGCGCCGAAACAGTGACATGTTTCACACCTGCGACATCGAGCCTGTGACATAGCGCTGTGATATTCAGTGGGCCTCACACTTGTGGACACTGGACACTTTTGGATTGTGTGAGGCCCACTGAATATCACAGTGCTATGTCACAGGCTTAATGTCGCAGGTGTGAAAAATGTGACTAGAGGATAACGTAGATTTTGAATTTCAGCACACACTTGTGGACACTGGACACTTTTGGATTATGTGAGGCCCAGTGAATATCACAGCGCTATGTCACAGGCAGAAATTGGCTAGTGTATGACAAACTACATAGTGTATATATAATTGGGCAGAATAGGAATCTCCCTAGAGTGTAGGTCTGTAAGAACGGAACAAGTCCTCGACTTATCCTTACAGAGCGACACACAGATAGGTTCACTGTGGCCGTGATAACAGCCGTTACACGGTACTGAGAGAGGAGCATGCACGTACACGGCTGTCCGGTGTACGTAAAATTGTCAAGCTCCATGTTTTTTAAGTATACGGACTGACACACGCTGTCTCTCTGTAGTTTTGAATGTGATCAAACAGCAAATATATTTAACTGTTTGAAAACTAGACAAAACTAGAAGGTGCAGGTCTGTAAGAACGGAACATGTCCTCGACTTATCCTTACAGAGCGACACACAGATAGCTTCACTGTGGCCGTGATAACAGCCGTTACACGGTACTGAGAGAGGAGCGTGCACGTACACGGCTGTCCGGTGTACGTAAAATTGTCAAGCTCCATGTTTTTTAAGTATACGGACTGACACACGCTGTCTCTCTGTAGTTTTGAATGTGATCAAACAGCAAATATATTTAACTGTTTGAAAACTAGACAAAACTAGAAGGTGCAGGTCTGTAAGAACGGAACATGTCCTCGACTTATCCTTACAGAGCGACACACAGATAGCTTCACTGTGGCCGTGATAACAGCCGTTACACGGTACTGAGAGAGGAGCGTGCACGTACACGGCTGTCCGGTGTACGTAAAATTGTCAAGCTCCGTGTTTTTTAAGTATACGGACTGACACACGCTGTCTCTCTATAGTTTTGAATGTGATCAAACAGCAAATATATTTAACTGTTTGAAAGCTAGACAAAACTAGAAGGTGCAGGTCTGTAAGAACGGAACATGTCCTTGACTTATCCTTACAGAGTGACACACAGATAGCTTCACTGTGGCTGTGATAACAGCAGTTACACGGTATTGTGTGAGGAGTGTGCACCGCTGTATGGTGTAAAAAAATGCACGCTCAGTACCTCACCAGGACAAAAAAAAATTGGGATTGCTTTTAAAAAAGCAGTTTGCAGAGCAGTGGGTAAACAGCAATGCAGCCGTCAGGAAGCCTTAGAAGGCAGCCTAACAACCAACACCGCTGATCCAGCAAAATATAGCCTCCACTTGCACTGCACACACAGTGACTGGTGTGTTGTACAGGCAAAATCGCTAGCAGCAGAAGCAGTTTTTGGTGTCTTCTTCCCTGCCTAACACTCTCCCTACAAAATCATTATCAGCAGCAGCTCTCCCTATTCTGAGATCAGCATGAGTAACATGGCGGTCGGCATGCACGCCCTTTTATACCCCCTGTGACGCCCACCAAAGCAAGCCAATCACTTGCATGCCCTTCTGAAAGATGGTGGTGACCCCTGCCTATGTCATCACGTTGCCCACAGTGTCCGTGGATCCTGATTGGCTGAAAAAGAGCGCAAAACAAACTTTTGAAACGCGACTTTGGCGCTTAAGTCGCCGACCTCGTGGCCGACCTCATCCTAGGGTCGGGTTTCGTTTCATGAAACCCAACTTTGCCAAAAGTCGGCGACTTTTGAAATTTTTAGACCCGTTTCGCTCAACTCTAATATGCACCATTTAAATGCAGAAAACCTCCAAAAGAGAAAAGATAAAGCAAGCCACAAAACCTAAGTATATTGTTTTTCAGAATCACCCCCTGCAAATATGTTCAAGTAATGTATCAATTAAAATCCAATAAAAGTCACAGGTAAAGGTCCTGCCCCCTGAGGAAGCCAAATAGGCGAAACGTGCATCGGGGCACGTTCCTGGAACCGGTATACTCACCCATATGGGTAAGCACTGAATGGCACTTTAATCTGCACTGTCACTTTATATATTAAGGGATACCGCTCTGATATAAAGATCTGCCTCTGGGATGTTTACTCTATGCTAGCCACATCTATTATTTCTCTATAGCTTCCTTACCCTGTATTAGACCTTTACCTATGACTTATATTGGATCATAATTGATACATTACTTGAACATATTTGCAGGAGGTGATTCTGAAAAACAATATACTTAGGTTTTGTGGCTTGCTTTATCTTTTCTCTTTTAGAGGTTTTCTGCATTTAAATGGTGCATATTATTATGTCTATGCTTTGAGTAGTTCCGGGGAATTTTTGTTTGTTTACCAACACCAACCACTGCATCTATTATTACTCTAACTATTGCGTTTTTATGTGATGATTAATAAAAGGAATATTTTTAATAATTATCTTTTGTGTTATGGTTCATGTAGGGCTAGATGCTCTTTAAATGTGTAAATTTCGATTATGTTTGGAGTTGCCCATCCCCTTAGGGGAATATGGAATTTTTCTATTACCCATTGCATCGGTTATATTAAACAATATAGGAGATTGTGGTCTGTGCGTCTCTAGACTCCTATGGCTGCAGTATTTGCGGTGTGCAAGTGTCATACCTAAACAGTTACACAGCAGCAAATATAAACTGGCAGCAGAAAAAAAAAATATTAAAATCGTAAGTTAATTATACAAATTGTCTCTTCAGAGGGGAAGAGGACTAGAACGCCACCTATTGGAAGTAGCAATCCTAAAAGTCAATGTTGACCCTTTAACGAGCCTTGTTACATGACTTAGGATAAAAGCCAAGCCAGAATCTCAATTTGCAGACACTGTGTTTCGGGGTACTGCCCCTCATCAGTGCAAAGTGTGAGATCTGGTTTGGATGTGTGAGAGGTGTTACGGTTCTGCAGCACAGGACTAGGGTAGAAGGGGGAAAACTGACCCTGCACTGCAGCTAGGCTGATGCCCTACGATGGAGTGCGCGACCCATTCCTTGTGAATAGACCCACCGATGATCCTAGGCTAATCTCAAGCGAAGACCTATTGATAGAGGGAAGGGGGTCCCTGAAGAATATAAGGGCTGGGTACAAAAACGGGTCACCTCCTAACAGAGAACACAAAGAAGGCTGCAGAAACAAACTGAAAGCAGAAACTGAGACTAGCAGAACCAGGGGTCCCAGAACTGCATTAATTAACCCCTTCCTGACATCTGACGTACTATCCCGTCCACAGGACTCGGGCCCCTATGACCGGGGACAGGATAGTACGCTGATCGCGGCCGGGTGTCAGCTGATTATTACAGCTGACACCCGGCACTATGTGTCAGGGGTGTTCATGGACTGCCCCCAGCACGTTAACCCCTGGCACACTGCGTTCAAACATGATCGCAGTGTACCGGAGGATCAGGGAAGCATCGGCAGGGAGGGGGTTCCCTCCGTGCTTCCCTGAGACCCCCCAGCGCAGCGCGATGTGCTGCCCTGCGCTGGGGGCCTCCTTCCCTGCAGGTCTCCGGATCCAATATGGCGGCGGGGACCTTCGGAGGCCTGCAGGGAGGCGGCTTCCTCACTGCCTGCAGAGCGCAGGCATGAGGAAGCCTTGTGCAGCGCCTGTCACATCGCTGATCTGACACAGCACTGTGTCCCCCCTGGGACAATGTAATAAAGTAAAAAAAAAAAGTGTAAAAATAATTTATAAAAAAAATCGCTAACTAAATAAAAAAATATATATTCCCTAATAAATTCATTTTTTTTAAATACAAAATTAATAAAAGTACACATATTTAGTATCGCCGCGTCTGTAACGACCCACCCTGTAAAATTGTCCCATTAGTAAACCCCTTTAGCGAACCATTTAAAAAATGAAAAACAAAGCAAAAAACAATGCTTTATTATCATACCGCCGAACAAAAAGTGCAATAACGCACGATCAAAAAGACGGATATAAATAATCATGGTACAGCTGACAACGTCATCTTGTCCCGCAAAAAACAAGCCACCATACAGCATCATCAGTGAAAAAATAAAAAAGTTATAGCTCGCAGAATAAAGCGATGCAAAAATAATTATTTTTATATAAAATAGTTTTCACAAAACTCAAGATAAAAAGCGGACGGCACCGCTGTTACCGTATGACTTCAAATGATGTGCGGCATACAGAAGCCCAGCAGCTGGGAATCTCGGGTGCCAGACCTGGAAACAGTCAATCCTGGGAATCCATGCAAAGAGAAAAGGTCGCACTCATCGAGATCGAGGTTTCACTGATTTATTGACATATCATGAACATGTCAAGTCGGGGGAGTGACATAAGGAGTGCAAGAAAGGCTGAAAACGTCATCTTGTCCCGCCAAAAACAAGCCACCATACAGCATCATCAGTGAAAAAATAAAAAAGTTATAGCTCGCAGAATAAAGCGATGCAAAAATAATTATTTTTATATAAAATAGTTTTCATTGCATAAAAGCGCCAAAACATAAAAAAAGACAGAAATGAGGTATCGCTGTAATTGTACTGACCCGACGAATAAAATCGCTTTATCAATTTTACCACATGCGGAACGGTATAAACGACTCCCCCAAAAGAAATTCATGAAATGCTGGGTTTGTTCATTCTGCGTCCCAAAAATCGGAATAAAAAGCGATCCAAAAATGTCACATGCCCGAAAAAGGTACCAATAAAAACGTCAACTTGTCTCGCAAAAAATAAGACCTCACATGACCCGGTGGGTCAAAGTATGGAAAAATTATAGCTCTCAATATGTGGTGATGCAAAAACTATTTTTACAATAAAAAGCGTCTTTTAGCGTGTGACAGATGCCAAATGTAAAACCCACCATAAATAGTAAATCAAACCCCCTTTATCACCCCCTTAGTTAGGGAAAAATAATAAAATTTAAAAAATGTATTTATTTCCATTTTCCAATTAGGGTTAGGGCTAGGGTTAGGGCTAGGGTTAGGGCTAAGATTAGGGTTAGGGTTGGAGTTAGAACTGGGGGATTTCCACTGTTTAGGCACATAAGGTGCTCTCTAAACGCAACATGGCGTTTGATCTCAATTCCAGCCAACTCTGCGCTGAAAAAATCAAATGGTGCTCCTTCCCTTCCAAGCTCTGCCATGCGCCGAAACAGTGTTTTACTCCCACATATGGGGTATCACCCTACTCAGGACAAATTGCAAAACAACTTTTGGGGTCTAATTTATCCTGTTATCCTTAAGAAAATAAGAAAATTGGGGGCAAAAATATCTTTTTTGTGGAAAAAAAATATGATTTTTTTATTTTCACGCCCGGGCGTTATAAACTTCTGTGAAGCACTTGGGGTTCAAAGTGCTCAGCACTAGTGTTGAGCGATACCACCCGATATTGAAAAATATTGGATCGGATTGGATCGGCCGATCTAAAAAAAAATATCGGGTATCGCCGATTCCGATCTCGGAAGTCCCATTCAAGTCAATGGAACAGAAATATCGGAATTGAAAAAAACCCTTTCTTTCCTTGTAGGTTAATTCTACATGAAGAAAAACAACTAAGAATAATGTAGAATGTATTGTGGGAGGTGTAGGAGACATTAAAGCCATAGAGCTTTAGCCCAATCAAATGGAATAGCGGTAATAATTTTTTTATTTTAAAGACGTTTGGAGTTACAAAGATATATGTAACCTCTTTTATATTTTGTCAGATATGTATGTTTCACTACTTCCATGCTCTTCACCTTCTTTTTTTCTTCTTCCACACTTTCTCCTTCATCATCCTCAGCAGCAGCATCTTTTTCATCAACTTCTTCTTCACCTTATTCATCTTCTTCTGCACCTTCTTCCTATTATTCTTTTTTTTACATTCTTCATATTCTTCTTATTCAACTATTATTCTTCTTCATATTCTACTTCTTCCTCTTCTTCCTATTCTTCTTCTTCATCATATTCTTATTTGTGACAGGCATTCCTGTAGTTGTTATCTATAAAAGTTTGAAGATTGCACCTTCCGTTCTGCCTGTCACAAAAGACTTACAACAGGATTTGTCCGCGTTCAGTTTGGCCTGCAGCAGCAGGCATTTTCCAGGGGCACCACGAGGAGGAACGGAATCACCCCCATACACTGCTTAGTCTTCTTCTGCTTATAATTTAGATAATATAATTTGCTCTTATTTTTAGTCTTATGCTTAATGTTCTTCTGCTTTTGGTTTTTCTGCTTCTTGGTCTTCTGTCTCTTGTTGTTCTGCATCTCGGTGGTTGTCTTCATGTTCTTTGTCCTCTTGGTCATCTTCTTGAGGGTCATCTTTTTGGTCTTCTTCGGTGTGGTCTTCAGGGTCATCGTCTTCAGGGTATTAAAAAACAATTCCACAAGCTTGAACTTGGAAAAGTAGCAGAAGGTACAAGAAGGCTGAGGAACTGCAGAGAACCAGCTGACGGTGCTGGAACCTGGAGGTACAGCAGAAGGAACAAGAGCCAATGGCATAACCGTGGACCAGCTGACGGTTCTGGAACACGGTTACTAAGCAGGAGGTACCTGTGCTCCAAAGCACTACCAAGGACCAGCAGACGTTGCTGGAACTTGGATACCGAGAAGGAGGCACCTAGGCCTAAGGCACTGCCGAGAACCAGATGACGGTGCTGGAACCCGGATGGGTAGCAGAAGCTGCAAGAGCAAATGAAACTAGCGAGGACCAGCTGATGGTGCTGGAACCCGGAGGGGCAGCAGAAGGAACAAGAGCCAATGGCACAACCGTGGACCAGCTGACGTTGCTGGAACATGGTTACTAAGCAGGAGGTACCTGTGCTACAAAGCACTACCAAGGACCAGCAGACGTTGCTGGAACTCGGATACCGAGAAGGAGGCACCTAGACCAAAGGCACTGCCGAGAACCAGCTGACGGTGCTGGAACCCGGATGGGTAGCAGAAGCTGCAAGAGCAAATGAAACTAGCGAGGACCAGCTGATGGTGCTAGAACCCGGAGGGGCAGCAGAAGGAACAAGAACCAATGGCACAACCGTGGACCAGCTGATGGTGCTGGAACACAGTTACTAAGCAGGAGGTACCTGTGCTACAAAGCACTACCAAGGACCAGCAGACGTTGCTGGAACTCGGATACCGAGAAGGAGGCACCTAGGCCAAAGGCACTGCCGAGAACCAGCTGATGGTGCTGGAACCCGGATGGGTAGCAGAAGCTACAAGAGAAAATGAAACTAGCGAGGACCAGCTGATGGTGCTGGAACCCGGAGGGGCAGCAGAAGGAAAAAGAGCCAATGGCACAATCGTGGACCAGCTGACGGTGCTGGAACATGGTTATTAAGCAGGAGGTACCTGTGCTACAAAGCACTACCAAGGACCAGCAGACATTGCTGGAACTCGGATACCAAGAAGGAGGCACCTAGGCCAAAGGCTCTGCCGAGAACCAGCTGGCGGTGCTGGAACCCGTATGGGTAGCACAAGGTACCCATAATCAACAAAGTTGCAAGGCCACGAGTAGGACGCAGTTACCGAAACCCATAGTCCAACAGGGGGTGTTTGTCCTATTGGCACTATGGAAGCAGCCTTTATTACCAGAACCCGCAGCTCACATAGGAAGCACCGAAACTGCAGGCACCATAGACTCGGCTAACCCGACCGCAACACGACAGGACAACGTATTGATGGCAAAGTGACGTTGACACTACCCGAAAACAGCAGGGGTGTTGGAACCAGGCTGGGCAGGAGGGAGTGCCCGTGCCAAAGACACTTCCGAGAACCAGCTGACGGTGCTGGAACCCGGAGGGACAGCAGAAGGAACAACAGCCAATGGCACAACCGTGGACCAGCTGACGGTGCTGGAACACGGTTACTAAGCAGGAGGTACCTGTGCTAGAAAGCACTACCAAGGACCAGCAGACGTTGCTGGAACTCGGATACCAAGAAGGAGGCACCTAGGCCAAAGGCACTGCCGAGAACCAGCTGACGGTGCTGGAACCCGGATAGGTAGCAGAAGGTACCCATGGAAAAGACAAAGTTGCAAGGCCATGAGCCGGCCGCAGTTACCGAAACCCACAGTCCTACAGGGGGTGCTTGTACTATTGGCACTACGGAACCAGCCTTTATTACCAGAACCCACAGCCCACATAGGAAGCACCTAAACTGCGGGCACCATAGGCTCGACTAACCCGACGGCAACACGACAGGACAACGTATTGGTGGCAAAGTGACGTTGACACTACCCAGAAAAAGCAGGTGCGCTGGAACCAGGCTGGGCAGGAGGGAGTACCCGTGCCAAAGACACTATAGTATTTCCCCTGGCCTCCAACCCCGCCAGTTGCTGCTCTGAAGTGGCGTCTGCATAATCCACACTTGTTCCTGGGTTACAGGGGCTCTGTCACGTCAGTGGATCCCCTGATGTGTGTCCGGCAAGGTCTCCTGCTCTGTCCACATTCCCACTACTAGTAGTGGGAATATGGACAGAGCAGGAGACATAGCCGGACACACATCAGGGGATCCACTGACGTGACAGAGCCCCTGTAACCCAGGAACAAGTGTGGATTATGCAGACGCCACTTCAGAGCAGCAGCTGGGGGGGTTGGAGGCTAGGGGAAATACTAGAGACAGTGGAGCCAGAGGCCTAAGTGGAGCATGGTTAAAAATCAGTAGTAGTGTGACTGTGTAGGCAGCAGGAGACTTTGCCATCAACACAGCAGGAGAGCAGCTGGCGTTACTGAACCCCACTGACACAGGAGCGAGTGTTTCTACCTGTGCGGATGGCACTTCCAAGCAACAACTGGCTGTGTTGAAGCCCAGGATCAATCACGGAGCTGGCTGAGGCCAACTTGGAGCAAGTAGAAAATAAGATGTTGTGTGATTTGGGAGGCAGCAGGAGACTTTGCCATCCACACAGCAGGTTCTTACAGACATACATTCTAGGGAGATTCCAATTCTGCCCAATTCTATATACACCTTGTAGTTTGTCATACACTGGGCAATTTCTGCCGGTTACATTGCGGTGTTATAGACACAGGGCCTGACAGAATCCAACTGTGTCCTGAAGTGTAGAGAGATTCCAATTCTCCACAGTCCTCTATCCACCTTTCTTACAACATCCAGAATCTGCCTGTCACATTGCGGTGTAAAATAAACAGGGCCTGACAGAATCCAACTGTGTCCTGAAGTCTACAGAGATTCCAATTCTCCACAGTCCTCTATCCACCTTTATTACACCATCCAGAATCTGCCTGTCACATTGCGGTGTAAAATAAACAGGGCCTGACAGAATCCAGCTGTGTCCTGAAGTCTACAGAGATTCCAATTTTCCCCACTACTATATACACCTTGTACCTTGTTTTACAGTACCATATAGTTGGTGGTTTTTTGGGTACATTTTCCCCAAAAAAGAGGAAGTGTGGTGGAAGAGTCCGTGGAAGTGGGCGGGGGATGGCAGCTGGTAATGATGGTGTTGGTGTTGGTGGTGGATCTGATGGTAGTTGCAAAAGCAAAATAGCACCTAATGCAGGAGGTGTTGAGCCTGCGTCATCGTCTGGCTCCACAAGGCCTCGAAGACTCCCTTCTCTGGGAGTAGGTAAACCGTTTTTAAAGCCGGAGCTTCAAGAACAAGTTTTGGCTTACATTGCTGACTCAGCCTCCAGCTCTATCTCCTCCTCTTCTGAAGTTTTAAAAAATAAAAGCACTGAGTCATCATTGGAGGCTCATGTTCATGAACCACACCTTTCCTTGTGTCCTTCACCCCAACCAAAATTGAAGGATGCGGCAGGCCACACTACAGATTACTCCATGGAGCTGTTTTCACATACCATGCCTGGGTTATCAAGTCAAATCGTGAATTACCCAGGCAAAGATGAATCTGACATGGAGTATACTGATGCACAGCCACTGATAGATGATTCTGCTGGTACATTCACTCAGAGCACTACATTGTCCTCGCAGTGTACTGAGGCAGACTCTGACACAGATGAAACTCAGGTGCCCCTTCCCGCATACTATACCACCATAAATGGTGACACAGAGGAAGGTGCACATGACATTGAAGAGGAGGTGATGGATGACCCAGTTGCTGACCCAGATTGGCATCCATTGGGGGTAGAAGGTGCCGCTGCCAATAGCTCAGAAGAGGAGGAGGATCATCCGCAGCGGGCATCGACATCGCAACAGCTGTTATCTAGCAGGCCCCTAGCAGTCCAAAAATGGGTTACAAAAACCAAAAGAGTTGCTGTACAGCTTGGCCAGACGGTCAAAATAGCACAGCGTGCAAGGCCTCAAAATGTCTTCCATAGTAGGAAGAGTGCAGTGTAGCACTTTTTTGAACAAAATCCTAATGATCAGGCAAAAGTTATCTGTAAGAAGTCCGCAAAGACCTTTAGCCGAGGGAAAAATCTGAGAAATTTGAATACCAGTTGCATGCTAAGACATTTAACCACCATGCACTTGCAAGCGTGGACGGACTACCAAAACTCATGTACCACATGTGCTACTGCTCCCAAAGAAGGTAGTCAGCAACGCTACATTGTTTCCCCCACTGTAAGTCCACCGGTTAGCACACCACCAGCAGCAAATGTTGAGTTGTCGTCGCAAGGGCAAATCAGTCAGGGAATCCCACTGTTATTGCAACGAAAAACTGAATCTAGGCCATCAGAAAGAACACCAACTCCATCACCATCATCAACCCTCTCTCAGTCCGCCATGTCCACCGCTAGTTCCACCATATGCAGCTCTCAAGTCCAGCTCACCCTACCAGAGACTATGAGTAGGACAAGAAAGTACTCATCCTCTCATCCGCGTACACTGGGTTTGAACGCCCACATTGCCAAACTAATCTCGTTAGAGATGATGCCCTATCGGTTGGTTGAAAGCGCAGCTTTCCACGAACTCATGGCTGACAGTGGTGCACACGAGGTGTCCCACTATCGATCAGCTAGTGGAAAGCGTCAGCAGGCTGTGTTTCAGATGATGTGTTTGGGCGACAGACACACGGCGGAGGTACTGGCCGACTACTTTCAGCGACAAACTGAGTCTTGAGGCAGGCAAGGTAGTTAGTGATAACGGCCAGAATTTTGTGGCAGCCATAGCCCTTTCAAAGCTCAGACACATACTTGCTTGGCTCACACCTTGAACCTGGTGGTCCATTGCTTCCTCACTAATTATCCGGAGTTAACAGGCCTGCTCCATAAGGTTCGAAAACTGTGCTCGCACATCCACCGGTCGCCAGTACACTCCAGTAGTATGCAGAAGCTGCAGTGATTGCTCCACCTTCCCAAGCACCGCCTAATTATCGACGTTGCAACAAGGAGGAACTCCACCCTGCACATGGTTGAGCGGCTGTGCGAACAGAGGCAGGCCGCAATGCATTTGTGGGAGGATACACGGGCAGGCACTTTGAGGGCAGACATGGAGTTGACAAGTGTGCAGTGGTCGAGGCTGAAAGACCTCTGTAAAGTCTTTAAATGTTTTGAGGAATGCACACGGCTGGTAAGCACAGACAACGCCATCATAAGCATGAGAATCCCACTTATGCGTCTGCTCGTGCAAACTTTGACGCTCATCAAGGAGCAGGCGTCTGCAGCTGAGGATGATGAGGAAGAGGAGGAGGGAAGCCTTGATGACAGTCAGCCATTGTCTGTTCAGGGAACTGTCGTGGACGAGGTGGAGGAAGAAGAGGAGAAGGAGGATGATGATGGCGATGATTATTTAGGGGAGGAGGATGCTTCTCGTGGGGCAAGAGAAAATGTTGGCATGGCAAGGTCTGGTACTGGGTTTGTGCATGACTGGAGGGATGTGGATTTGCCTGAAAGTGCTCCTCCACCCAGCACTCGCAGTGCATCATTGACACGGGAACATTGGCCCACATGTCAGATTATGCCTTGCAGATCCTAAAAAGGGACCTCCACATTGCCAAAATGATGAACGATGATGACTACTGGTTGGCCAGCATCCTGGATCCACGCTATAAAGGCAAATTCCAAAACATCATGCAACAGGAGAACCTTGACCTAATATTGACTAACAAACAAGCAACTCTGGTAAACCGTTTGGTTGAGGCATTCCCAGCACACAGCAGCGGTGATGGTTGTCACACGAGCCATAGGGGCAGCATGGTGGCTCAGTGGTTAGCGCTGCAGCCTTGCAGCGCTGGGGTCCTGGGTTTGAATCCCACCAAGGACAACATCTGCAAGGAGTTTGTATGTTCTCCCCGTGTTTGCGTGGGTTTCCTCTGGGTACTCCGGTTTCCTCCCACATTCCAAAGACAATACTGATAGGGAATTTAGATTGTGAGCCCAATTGGGGACAGTGATGATAATGTGTGTAAACTGTAAAGCGCTGCGGAATATGTTAGCGCTATATAAAGATTTATTTATTATATTTTATTATTAGGGGCCGGGGGCAACTTGGAAGAGGTGTTGGTCGTGCACACATCAGAAGTGGCGTTGGAGACAGGGGTTTCATGACCTCAGGGTCTGATTTTGTGGCTGGGGTCCCTCAGGGTCTGATTTTGTGGGTGGGGCCCCTCAGGGTCCGATTTTGTGACCAGGGCCCCTCAGGGTCTGATTTTGTGGCCGGGGTCTCTCAGGGTCCGATTTTATGGCCGGGGCCCTTCAGGGTCCGGATTTGTGGGTGGGGCCCCTCAGGGTCCAATTTTGTGGGTGGGGCCCCTCAGGGTCCAATTTTGTGGCTGGGGCCCCTCAGGGTCCAATTTTGTGGCTGGGGACCCTCAGGGTCTGATTTTGTGGCTGGGGCCCCTCAGGGTCCGATTTTGAGGGTGGGGCCCCTTAGGGTCTAATTTGGTGGGCGGGGCCCTCAAGGTCCGATTTTGTGGGCGGGGCCCCTCAGGGTCCGATTTTGTGGGTGGGGCCCCTCAGGGTTCGATTTTGTGGCTGGGGCCCCTCAGGGTCTGATTTTGTGGCTGGGTCCCCTAAGGGTCTGATTTTGTGGGTGGGGCCCCTCAGGGTACGATTTTGTGACCGGGGACCCTCAGGGTCTGATTTTGTGGTTGGGGCCCCTCAGGGTCTGATTTTGTGGCCGGGGCCCCTCAGGGTCTGTATTTGTGGGTGGGTCCCCTCAGGGTACGATTTTGTGGGTGGGTCCCCTCAGGGTCCGATTTTGTGGGTGGGGCCCCTCAGGGTCCGATTTTATGGCTGGGGTCCCTCAGGGTCTGATTTTGTAAGTGGGGCCCCTCAGGGTCCGATTTTGTGACCGGGGCCCCTTAGGGTCCGATTTTGTGACTGGGGCCCCTCTGGGTTCGATTTTGTGGGTAGGGCCCCTCAGGGTCTGATTCTGTGGCTGGGGCCCCTCAGGGTCTGATTTTGTGGCTGGGGCCCCTCAGGGTCTGATTTTGTGGGTGGGGCCCCTCAGGGTCCGATTTTGTGGCCGGGGTCTCTCAGGGTCCGATTTTGTGGCCGGGGCCCCTCAGGGTCTGTATTTGTGGGTGGGTCCCCTCAGGGTCCGATTTTGTGGGTGGGTCCCCTCAGGGTCCGATTTTGTGTGTGGGGCCCCTCAGGGTCCGATTTTGTGGCTGGGGTCCCTCAGGGTCTGATTTTGTAAGCGGGGCCCCTCAGTGTCCGATTTTGTGACCGGGGCCCCTTAGGGTCCGATTTTGTGACTGGGGCCCCTCTGGGTTCGATTTTGTGGGTGGGGCCCCTCAGGGTCTGGTTTTGTGGCTGGGGCCCCTCAGAGTCTGATTTTGTGGCTGGGGCCCCTCAGGGTCTCATTTTGTGGGTGGGGCCCCTCAGGGTCCGATTTTGTGACCGGGGCCCCTCAGGGTTTGATTTTGTGGCTGGGGCCCTTCAGGGTCTGATTTTGTGGGTGGGGCCCCTCAGGGTCCGATTTTGTGACCGGGGACCCTCAGGGTCCGATTTTGTGGCTGTGGTCCCTCAGGGTCTGATTTTGTAAGTGGGGCCCCTCAGGGTCCGATTTTGTGACCGGGGCCCCTTAGGGTCTGATTTTGTGGCTGGGGCCCCTCAGGGTCTGATTTTGTGGGTGGGGCCCCTCAGGGTCCGATTTTGTGGCCGGGGTCTCTCAGGGTCCGATTTTGTGGCCGGGGCCCCTCAGGGTCTGTATTTGTGGGTGGGTCCCCTCAGGGTCCGATTTTGTGGGTGGGTCCCCTCAGGGTCCGATTTTGTGGGTGGGGCCCCTCAGGGTCCGATTTTGTGGCTGGGGTCCCTCAGGGTCTGATTTTGTAAGCGGGGCCCCTCAGGGTCCGATTTTGTGACCGGGGCCCCTTAGGGTCCGATTTTGTGACTGGGGCCCCTCTGGGTTCGATTTTGTGGGTGGGGCCCCTCAGGGTCTGATTTTGTGGCTGCGGCCCCTCAGGGTCTGATTTTGTGGCTGGGCCCCTCAGGGTCTGATTTTGTGGGTGGGGCCCCTCAGGGTCCGATTTTGTGACCGGGGACCCTCAGGGTCTGATTTTGTGGTTGGGGCCCCTCGGGGTCTGGTTTTGTGGCCGGGGCCCCTCAGGGTCTGGATTTGTGGGTGGGTCCCCTCAGGGTCCGATTTTGTGGCTGGGGCCCCTCAGGGTCAGATTTTGTGGGTGGGGCCCCTAAGGGTCCGATTTTGTGACCGGGGACCCTCAGGGTCTGATTTTGTGGTTGGGGCCCCTCGGGGTCTGGTTTTGTGGCCGGGGCCCCTCAGGGTCTGGATTTGTGGGTGGGTCCCCTCAGGGTCCGATTTTGTGGCTGGGGCCCCTCAGGGTCTGATTTTGTGGGTGGGGCCCCTAAGGGTCCGATTTTGTGACCGGAGCCCCTTAAGGTCTGATTTTGTGACTGGGGCCCCTCTGGGTTCGATTTTGTGGCCGGGGTCTCTCAGGGTCCGATTTTGTGGGTGGAGCCCCTCAGGGTCTGATTTTGTGGGTGGGGCCCCTCAGGGTCTGATTTTGTGGGTGGGCCCCTCAGGGTCTGATTTTGTGGGTGAGGCCCCTCAGGGTCGGATTTTGTGACCGGGGCACCTCAGGGTCTGATTTTGTGGTTGGGGCCCCTCAGGGTCCTATTTTGTGACTGGGGCCCCTCTAGGTTCGATTTTGTGGCCGGGGTCTCTCAGGGTCCGATTTTGTGGTTGGGGCCCCTCAGGGTCTGATTTTGTGGCCGGGCCCACTCAGGGTCCGATTCTGTGGGTGGGGCATCTTAGGGTCTGATTTTGTGAGTGGAGCCCCCTGGGTCCATTTTGGTGGGCGGGGCCACTCTGGGTCCGATTTAGTGGGCGGTGCCCCTCATGGTCCGATTTGGTGGGCGGGGCCCCTCTGGGTCCGATTTGGTGGGCGGGGCCCTTCAGGGTCCGATATGGTGGGCGGGGTCACTCTGGGTCCGATTTGGTGGTTGGGGCTCCTCAGGGTCCGATTTGGTGGGCGGGGCTCCTCAGGGTCCGATTTGGTGGACGGGGACCTTTAGGGTCCGATTTGGTGGGCTGGGCCTCTCTGGGTCTGATTTTTTGAGCGGGGCCACACTGGGTCCGATTTGGAGGCCAGGGTGGCTCAGCCTCCAATTTGGAGGCTGGGGTGGTTCAGCCTCCGATTTGGAGGCCGGGGTGGCTCAGCCTCCGATTTGGAGGCCGGGGTCACTCAGCTTTCGATTTGGCGCGCCGGCCCTTTAAGACTCATTTCGGTGCGTCGGCCCTTTAAGAATCACTTTGACACTTCGGCCCTTTAAGAGCCAGGGTGGCTCACTGGGCTTCTAAATCCACTTTGGCGCACATTCTCTCTCAGGGGCATTTGTCATGTGATGAAGCTAGATTTGCATTTGTGCTGTGGGTTTCGCTTTAAGAGCTGATATTATGTGACAGAAGCTCTGTCTTGGAGAGGTCATGTGACGCTCGTAGGCGTTGGCATAGTAACTGGGTGTGCCTGCGCATATCAATGAGCTTAACTGCTATTTCAATCGCCTCAGGGCACCTTTTGCCATTTCCCATTGAAAAGCATTGACACAGTGCATTCCAATGACGGGAAAAAAAATTTTCAAACGCAAATTGCGCAAAAACTACAAATCCGATCGACACGAAAAATACTTAGCACACCTCTCATGGACGCTGGCTTCGAAACGACACCTCAACGGAGTCTGTGCGTGTAGCGGTTCGGGCCGCATTAATTGCGGAAATCAACTTAATAATAAGAAGAAGAAGAAGAAGAACTAGATATGTATTTCCTGAAGGAAGTACAGATAGTGGTTTGAAATGGTGCCCGGGCTGCCCCTTTAAAAGAGGCTTGCCTGCTGCCCCTGCAAGACTTTCAACTTAGGATCCGTTTTAACTGTGGGTGCCTCTCAGGGGCCACTTTGGCCTCAGTGTACGATTTTGTGGGTGGGGCCTCTCAGGGTTCGATTTTGTGGCCGGGGCCCCTCAGGGTCCGATTTGGTGGGTGGGGCCCCCAGGGTCCGATTTGGTGGCCGGGGCCCCTCAGGGTCCGACTTTGTGGTTGGGGCCCCTCAGGGTCTGATTTTGTGGGTGGGGCCCCTCAGGGTCCGACTTTGTGGTTGGGGCCCCTCAGGGTCTGATTTTGTGGGTGGGGCCCCTCAGGGTCCGACTTTGTGGTTGGGGCCCCTCAGGGTCTGATTTTGTGGGTGGGGCCTCTCAGGGTTTGATTTGGTGGGTGGGGCCCCTCAGGGTCCGATTTTGTGGACGGGGCCCCTCAGGGTCCGACTTTGTGGTTGGGGCCCCTCAGGGTCTGATTTTGTGGGTGGGGCCCCTCAGGGTCCGACTTTGTGGTTGGGGCCCCTCAGGGTCTGATTTTGTGGGTGGGGCCCCTCAGGGTCCGATTTTGTGTCCGGGGCCCCTCTGGGTCCGGTTGGGGCCCTTCAGAATCCGATTTGGTGGGCGGGGCCCCTCAGGGTCCGATTTGGTGGGCAGGGCCACTCAGGGTCCGATTTGGTGGGCGGGGCCACTCAGGGTCCGATTTGGTGGGCGGGGCCCCCTCAGAGTTCAATTTGGTGAGCGGGGCCCTCAGGGTTCGATTTGGTCAGTGGGGCCCCTCATGGTCCGATTTGGTGGGCAGGGCCACTCAGGGTGCGATTTGGTGGGCGGGGCCACTCAGAATCCGATTTGGTGGGCGGGGCCCCCTCAGAGTTCAATTTGGTGAGCGGGGTCCTCAGGGTCCGATTTGGTCAGTGGGGCCCCTCAGGGTCCGATTTGGTGGGCGGGGCTCCTCAGGGTCTGATTTGGTGGGTGGGGCCAAGCTGGGTCCGATATGGTGGGCGGGGCCACTCTGGGTCCGATTTGTAAGCCAGGGTCGATCAGCCTCCGGTTTGGAGGCTGGGGTGGCTCAGCCTCTGATTTCGAGCCTGGGGTCACTCAGCTTTCGATTTGGCGCGCTGGCCCTTTAAGACTCATTTTGGTGCGCCAGCCCTTTAAGAATCACTTAGGCGCGTTGGCCCTTTAAGAGCCAGTTTGGCGCACTGGGCTTCTAAATCCATTTTGGCGCACATTATCTTTCATGGGCTTGCGTCATGTCATGAAGCTAGATTTGCATTTGTGCTGTGGGTTTCGCTTTAAGAGCTGATATTATCTGGCAGAAACTGTGCCCTGCTGGGGTCATTTAAAGTTCGTAGGCATTGGCATAGTAACTGGGTGTGCCTGCGCATATCAATGAGCTTAACTGCCACCTCATGACTGCCCCATGTTTTCCCTATGGCAACATTTTCCCATTAAAATGCATTGAGACAGTGCATTCCAATGAC
This sequence comes from Dendrobates tinctorius, assembly GCF_039654945.1. Classification (NCBI taxonomy): domain Eukaryota; kingdom Metazoa; phylum Chordata; class Amphibia; order Anura; family Dendrobatidae; genus Dendrobates; species Dendrobates tinctorius. Next base: position 1,428,674 of record NW_027361788.1, on the reverse strand, counting down.
AGGAAAATGTTTTTTTCAAACGCAAATTGTGCAAAAACTACAAATCCGATTGACACGAAAAATACTTAGCACACCTCTCGTGGACGCTGGCTTCGAAACGACGCCTCAACGGAGTCAGTGCATGTAGCGGTTCGGGTCGCATTAATTGCGGAAATCAACTGAACTGAATAGTAATAATAATACTAGATGTGTATTTCCTGAAGGAAGTACAGATAGTGGTTTGAAATGGTGCCCGGGCTGCCCCTTTAAGAGAGACTTGCCTGCTGCCCCTGCAAGACTTTCAACTCAGGATACGATTTAACTGTGGGTGCCTCTCAGGGGCCACTTTGGCCTCATGGTCTGATTTTGTGGGTGGGGCCCCTCAGGGCCTGATTTTGTGGGTGGGGCCCCTCAGGGTCCGATTTTGTGGTTGGGTCCCCTCAGGGTCCGATTTTGTGGTTGGGTCCCCTCAGGGTCCGATTTTGTGGCCGCGGACCCTCAGGGTCCGATTTTGTGGCCGGGGCCCCTCTGGGTCCGATTTTGTGGGTGGGGCTCCTCTGGGTCCAATTTCGTGGGCGGGACCACTCTGGGTCCAGTTTGGTGGGCGGGGCCTCTCAGAGTCCGATTTTGTGGTTGGGTCCCCTCAGGGTCCGATTTTGTGGCCGGGGCCTATCAGGGTCCAATTTTGTGACTGGGGCCCATCAGGGTCCGATTTTGTGGCCGCGGCCCCTCAGGGTCTGATTTTGTGGCAGGGGCCCCTCAGGGTCTGATTTTGTGGCAGGGGCCCCGCTGGGTCTGATTTTGTGGGCGGAGCCCCTCTGGGTCCAATTTGGTGGGCGGGACCACTCTGGGTCCAATTTGGTGGGCGGGACCACTCTGGGTCCAATTTGGTGGGCGGGACCACTCTGGGTCAAATTTGGTGGGCGGGGCCTCTCAGGGTCCGATTTGGTGGGCGGGGCAACTCTGGGTAAGATTTGGAGGCTGGGGTCGCTCAGCCTCCAATTTGGAGGCCGGGGTTGTTGAGCTTCCGATTTGGAGGCCGAGGTCAAAGAGCCTCTGATTTGGAAGCCGGGGTCGATGAACTTCCGATTTGGAGGCCGGGGTCGATCAGCCTCTGATTTGGAGGCCGGGGTGGCTCAGCCTCCGATTTGGAGGCCGGGGTGGCTCAGCCTCCGATTTTGAGGCCGGGGTGGCTCAGCCTCCGATTTTGAGGCCGGGGTGGCTCAGCCTCCTATTTGGAGGCCGGGGTGGCTCAGCCTCCTATTTGGAGGCCGGGGTGGCTCAGCCTCCTATTTGGAGGCCGGGGTGGCTCAGCCTCCTATTTGGAGGCCGGGGTGGCTCAGCCTCCTATTTGGAGGCCGGGGTGGCTCAGCCTCCGATTTGGAGGCCGGGGTGGCTCAGCCTCCGATTTGGAGGCCGGGGTGGCTCAGCCTCCGATTTGGAGGCCGGGGTGGCTCAGCCTCCGCTTTGGAGGCCTGGGTCGATCAGCCTCCGATTTGGAGGCCTGGGTCAATCAGCCTCCGATTTGGAGGCCGGGGTGGCTCAGCCTCCGATTTGGAGGCCGGGGTGGATCAGCCTCCGATTTGGAGGCCGGGGTGGATCGGCCTCCGATTTGGAGGCCGGGGTGGCTCGGCCTCCGATTTGGAGGCCTGGGTGGATCGGCCTCCGATTTGGAGGCCGGGGTGGCTCGGCCTCCGATTTGGAGGCCGGGGTGGCTCGGCCTCCGATTTGGAGGCCGGGGTGGCTCGGCCTCCGATTTGGAGGCCGGGGTGGCTCGGCCTCCGATTTGGAGGCCGGGGTGGCTCGGCCTCCGATTTGGAGGCCGGGGTGGCTCGGCCTCCGATTTGGAGGCCGGGGTCGATCGGCCTCCGATTTGGAGGCCGGGGTCGATCGGCCTCCGATTTGGTGTGTCGGCCCTTTAAGACTCATTTGGGTGCGCTGGCCCTTTAAGAGCTAGTTTGGCTCACTGGGCTTCTTTTAAATCCACTTTGGCGCACACATTCTCTCTCAGGGGCATGTGTCATGTGATAAAGCTAGATTTGCATTTGTTCTGTGAGTTTCGCTTTAAGAGCTGATATTATGTGGCAGAGGCTCTGTGCTGGGGTTCAAGTGAAGTTCGTAGGCGTTGGCATAGTAACTGGGTCTGCCTGCGCATATCAATGAGCTCAACTGCCATTTCAATCGCCTCAGGGCACGTTTTGCCATTTCCTATTGAAATGCATTGGAGACAGTGCATTCCAATGACGGGAAAAAAAATTTTCAAACGCAAATTGCGCAAAAACTACAAATCCGATCGACACGAAAAATACTTAGCACACCTCTCATGGACGCTGGCTTCGAAACGACACCTCAATGGAGTCTGTGGGTGAAGCGGTTCGGGCCGCATTAATTGCGGAAATCAACTTAATAATAAGAAGAAGAAGAAGAAGAATAAGTTAGCAGCGTTCGGATTACAATATAGTGGTTTTTTCAAACCACTATAATAAGTTAGCAGCGTTCGGATTACATGATAGTGTTTTCTTCAAAGCACTATAAATATAAGAAATCGGATTACAATATGTTGCTTGAACCTAGAGTTTCAAGCACCATAAATATAGATAATAGTAAATTATTGATTTCCTCCAGGCAGGATAAAATTAGTATTAGAGACCTCAATCTAGGGAAAGGGGAGGCGTCAGCATGGGCTTGAAACGCAGAGGGCTCTATTTTAGTCCCAGTCCATCCCAAGTCACAATATCCAGAAAAAGGAAATATTTACAGAAGTGAAGAACATTTAGCGTCCAAACTCTGTTTAACAAATTTTATGGGGGAAAAGACAGATGTAAAAGCCTGCCTCACTGATCAAACCCATAGTTCTTCCCTCCTGGACTGAGTTTGGAACTGATGCTCAGTCTATGATGTTGCCACGTTAATTATTGCTAGGCAACTTCCTTTTATGGTGAGATGCCCCTTTAAGATTCCATCCTCGGATTCCATTATGACATCACTGATGACATGTTAACATTCCACCCCAAGATTCCATTATGACATCATAATGCACCGCGGCTACTTAACCAAGTGCTTACTGCCCAGGTGTCATTGTTGTCAGTGATTGGCTGCGAAGCTGGTGATATACTGACTGCGCTTGGATTTGTTTGAAATGTCTGACATTTCTTCACATAAACTTGAGGAGTTGGCACTACTCCGGGAGATTCTTACCACCTATTCCCCTGACAATGTGCTACCAATACCCGATGGCGTCCTCAGCTTCACTTACCGGCTGGTTATGAAGCTAGTGAGAGACTGCCTGACCAAACACCAACAAGGTCGTATAAGCTCAGAATATCTTGAGCATTTACAGATGAACATCAAGACATTAGTACAACAGGTAAGTAACAGACAATCTGGGTAAAGCATATAAAACAATAATGGATAATATTCATAAAATACAAGCTGGGGAGGGGGGCGGTGATAGCGTGGGCCCGCGTGCTCTTCAATGCCAGGGCTGAATTTTACTCCCAGTCCACCCTGGTCACAATATGTAAAAAAAAAGGAAATGGTTACACATGTAAACAATATTTAGCATCCAAAACCTGGTTAAAATAATTTTGGGTGGGAAAGATGGATATAAAAGCCTGATCAGAAGAGCAAAGCCATGGTTTTCCGTCTTTCCCTGATTCTGGTTCTGATGCTCAACCCATAATGTTGCCAACTTAATTGTTACTAGAATGTTGCTAGGCAACCTCCCTTTATGGTTAGATGCCCCTTTAACCCCTTCACCACCTTGCAATTTTCCGTTTTTGTGCTTTCTTTGTTTTGCTCCCCTTCTCAGATCCAGAACACTTTTTGACCATCAATATAGCCTATGAGGGCTTGTTTTTTGCAGGCCGAGTTGTAGTTTTTAATGACACTATAGATTACATATATTGTACTTGAAAACGGGAAAAAAATTCAAGTGCGGTGAAATTGTAAAAAAGTGCAATGCCACAATTCACTAAATGCTAAAACTGACCTGGTAATATGATTCTACAGGACAGTAGGCGAATGCAGATACCAAACATGTATAGGTCCTTTTTTTTTCTATTTAAGTGGTGGAAAAAAAAAAATCTGAACGCCGGCAATGAGTCGGTGTTCATAAAAGATGATCAATGGACAGGCACACTGGTCTTCTGCACACCCCCGGCTTTTATGATAACCCATTGCAACCCCAGAATCATGGGACAAGGGCTCTGATGAGCGAGACTTGAGACACGGTTTCGGTCCGAACGTCTTAAATGCCGTTGTTAGTGATTAACAGCAGCATTTAAGTGGTTGACAGCCAAAATCCATCTGCATCTATTTGCAGGACATGACAGCTGATCACACCATCAACTGTCATGTGCGGGTAGAGATGCGGGCTCTGTCGCTGCCTAAAAAAGACAGGGACACGACCTTGGACGTACCTATACTTTCAAAGTTGTAAATCGGTTAAGGTTCCATCCTTGATTCCATGATGACATCACTGATGACATGTTAACATTCCACCACAAGATTCCATTATGACATCATAATGCACCACCACTACCTGCCCAAGTGCTTACTGCCCAGGTGTCATTGTTGTCAGTGATTGGCTGTGAAGCTGGTGATATACTGACTGCGCTTGGATTTGCTTGAAATGTCTGGAATTTCTTCAGATATACTTGAGGTGTTGGCACTACTCCAGGGGATTCTTACCACCTATGCCCCTGACAATGTGCTACCACTACCCGATGGCGTCCTCAGCTTCACTTACCGGCTGGTTGTGAAGCTAGTGAGCGACTGCCTGACCAAACACCAACAAGGTCGTATAAGCTCAGAATATCTTGAGCATTTACAGATGAACATCAGGACATTAGTACAACAGGCAACAGACAATCTGGGCAAAGCATATAAAACAATAATGGATAATATTCACAGCACATGAAACAATAATGAATAAAATTCACAAAATACAAGTTTATTTACATGAAATATGTATTTTGGCCAAGAGCAATATAATTTATAGCTTATAAGAAATATCCATATATGTAGTAATTGTAGCTGTAGATTGCAGGAGTAAAATGGTGACATAAATAGCGTCCTATATTCTCTACTTTCTCTCATGATTTTCCTTTTTTGTTTATTTCCATTTTTATAGGCTGAAGAAAGATCCCAATATGGAGATTTGACCTTTTTTAAAGAATTGGTCGCACAGTTCCTGATTGTACTACGGCATATTGCCCGCTCACTGAAGCTTTTGGTAAGAATCCGTCATCTTCTATATCTCATGTCTTTCTTGTCTGATCTTCTCCAGATTACTAGTCATATAGCAGATTGTCATATTTCTCATTCTAGAAGCCCCCTGTCCGCTCCAGGCAGATACAGGATCTTTTATGGCAGCCTGTCTCTGCTCCATCCTCGGTGGGGACAGTCTGTACTGTGCTCAGTGGTGCGGACCTTTCATATCACATCGGTCTCGCTTTATCTTCACAATCTTCCTTCTTGTAAATGCTGCAGTTCTGGTAATAGATGTTATTGGAGAACTGTCGTATATACAAGTCCCTTATATATTAATGTGGATTTACTGGACGGAGCGGCCGTGTATATTCCCCGCCATTATGTAAATCCAGCTTTAGTCCATTCTGTCTTTTGTGTACTGTAATTTAGCATTTGTGAATTGTTATATTAATTGCGCATATTATATCCATCAGGAAACACCGGAGGGTGACTCCAAAGAGGGGCAACACCGAAATATCGCTGACCCCAATACCAGTGAGCCAGGGCTAAAAAGCGATCTGATTGAAGGTAAGCTGATCATCTTGCATTCCTACAAATATTAATATTATGGAGACACCAGAGAATATAAAATTTACTCTTCATCCTCTGTATGAGGCCGGTGACGGCTCCTGAACCTCCTATAGACTATAATGGAGAGGGCTCATGCAAATCTGAAAACCCCTATGGTTCTCTCTTGTGGGATCTTCTCAGCCCCAAAATGCACAGAGGACCTCACAGGGTCCCCATCCAAGTCACTATCAGAACCCAAGCAATCACACATTTATGGTAGAGTATATCTATCTATGGATGTGCCATAAGTATATCCAGTATGTGCAGAATATCCATAGAACTAGTATTATGCCATTTACTTGTCTTTCCTTCCTTATATCGATGTGTTATATATTCAGTTCTGATATCGTCTAATACATGATGTCTCATTATTTTATCATTATATTAGAGACAACTGAGCCGGCAACTGCTGACGGTGGAACATCTGAGACACCAGAGATCCCCGAATCTGCCAGTGTAAGTATCAGAGAAAACATCTGTATATCATCAGATAACGGGGTATGAATTACACATCACATGTTACACCCCAGAGTACAGTGGGTTAACGCTATTCTTAATGTAGATTGGACCTATTATTATTATTCCTGTCTCCTCTGTGTGATGTCCCTTACCATCCCCTCCATACAATGATATATGTGTATGGAGGATATCCCTATAATATAATAGTGTTTGGGAGCGTCCTGCTGCTATCATGTCCTCTACATCTGCTGCAGTGTAATCAGTGGGGTCATAATGTAGAGAAGTTCCTGCAACTTTTATGTCTCATTGTCATTTCTTATTCTTCTAGGCCGTTGTCAGATCATTGACCCCTATGAGAAAACCAAGTAAGAGCGACTATACCCAGATCAAAGAGATCGGCAGTGGAGCTTTTGGGTGAGCGTTATGTATAATCTACATTTTTCCCAAACTCCTTATGATGATGCCTCTTTCTATATGTCCTGCCTTAGGGAAATTCCTGTATATGAGTCTACATCTAAATGCTACTGTATTCCAAGACATGTAACATTTTTATTTTTTCATCCCATAGAGCTTTGTAAAGACTTGTTTTTTATGTGTTGAGCTGTTGTTATCGGAACCACTTTGCACTAGATCTATTCTACATCTAGTCATCTAGTCCACATCTACTGTATTTTTCGGACTATAAGACGCACCGGACCATAAGACACACCCCAAATTTTGGGGTGGAAAATAGGGGAAAAAAATAATGTGTCAAATGGGGGTCCGTCTTACAGTCTGAATTCCGTGGGATGGCTGTGCTCTGTGGGGTGGCTGTGTCCGTGGGGTGGCTGTGCTCTGGTCACAATATACTTAAAAATCTTGTTGCGGCGGTCCCGTGGCGGGGGTCCCAATGCAGCCTCCCTGTGCTCTGTGGTGCGGTGGTGTCGGGGCTCTGTAGTGTGGCTGCAGCGGGGCTCTGTGCTGCGTGGGGGGCTCCGTCTGCATTTCGTTAAAGCCCGAAAGCCTCCCGCAGCTCAGTTGCTGCGACGCGGAGGCCTCCTGACAGATGGCCGCCAGGGGCCTCCGGAAAGATGGCCGCTTCTCAGTTTCAGATCTCCGCAGCGAGATCTTGTCCCGAGATCTTGTCCCGAGATCTCGGGACAAGATCTCGTTGCCGTGATTTGAATTTGAGTATGCGCCGCTCCCAGCGGCCATCTTTCTGGAGGACACCGCGCTGCAGCAACGGAGCTGCGGGGGCTTTCAGGCTTTAACGAAATGCCGGCGGAGCCCCCCACGCAGCAGATCCCCGCTGCAGCAACCCTACAGAGCCCCGACCCCACCGCACCACAGAGCACAAGGAGGCTGCATTGGGACCGCCGTCATGAGACCTCCGCAACAGAATTTCTAAGTATATTGCTACCATAAGACGCACCCCCATTTTCCCCCAAAAAATATTGGGAAAAAACTGCGTCTTATGGTCCAAAAAATACGGTATTTGTCATGATTCAGCTCAGTTATCATGTGATATGGATGAAAACCTCCCATAAGTGATCATTCATGCTGAGTTATTTTGTGTATTTCCAGACATTGATTTCTAGTGACGGCCATACATCTATTATTAACTATTAGTGATGAGCGAGTATACTCGTTACTCGAGATTTCCGAGCATGCTCGGGTGTTCTCCGAGTATTGGATGTGCTTGGAAATTTAGTTTGTGTCACCGCAGCTGCATGATTTGTGGCTGCTAGACAGCCTGAATACATGTGGGGATTTCCTAACAAACACACAATCCTACTCACATGTATTCAGGCTGTCCAGCAACCACAAATCATGCAGCTGCGGTGACACAAACTAAATTTCTGAGCACGACCAAACTACTTGGAGATCACCCGAGTATGCTCAGAAATCTTGAGTAACGACTCGCTCATCACTATTAACTATTAGGACAGAAGATCATTTGAAATATAGACAGTTAGTAAGAATTCTGTATAAATTATGGCTTTTTCTCCTCTACAGGGCCGTCCACTTAGTGCGTCATAAAGACATAAACAAGGTATTCGCCATGAAGAAACAAGACCGGAGTAACCTGGATCGTCCAGAGTATCTTGAAATGGCCTACCTGGAAAGGGACATCGCAATATTCGCTGATTGTCCCTTTGTTGTCTCCACGCTTTGTTCCTTCCCAACTAAACGACATCTGTGTATGGTCATGGACTTTGGAGCAGGTAAGACATATCCATTGTATCTCTATCCAGCCCATTTCTGCTTAAATATATAAAGCTATCAATGTATTTATATGTCATTAATCTACATGCTCAGAAGAGCAGTTTTGGAGGGTTGCCTCTTTCTGACAGATAATAATTTTCATTGCTTCTTATTGCATTTTTTCTTCTGATGTTGGGCGATCAAAAACACTGCAATTCCATCTGAGTTTATTTGTTTTTATATTATTTATTTTGAATGGAGAAAAAGTGATTTTATATTTATTTTCTTTCCCCAAATATTTTTATTATTTTTTAGTCTCCATAAGGGACCTGAACTTGTGATTATATAATCGTAAATACTATGTACTGCAATATGGGCATTGCAGAATATGGTGAAAATCTTGGTCCACTATGAAGCCAAGCTACACAGTGACTGTCACAGAAGTACCATAATGGCAAGGATAGTAGTCTTCCGCAGACACTCAGCAGCCATAGCAAACCACTGACATGGAATGGGGGCGATGAGTGCTTAGAGCAGCTCGCCTCCAGGTCACCTGCTGTAAATGCCGCTGTCAGATATTGACAGTGTAATGTAAGAGTTTACCAGCAGGGGGCAGATCTCAGCTCTTTTTGTATAGGATTACTCTGCAGTATACAGTATACGCTCTACATCACACAGTGTATCTCTATGATTGACTCCCTGCCCCAATGTCTCACCTTATTTCTCATTCACACTCATCATGTGTAATTTACATTGTAACAAACCCTCACCTGTCATATTTGCTTTCTGCTCTAGGAGGAGACTGTGACAGTCTCTTAAAGGTTTATGGCCGTTTACCGCTCTCCTTGGCCCGCTTGTATGTTGCAGAAACGGTTCTTGCTGTGGAATATCTGCACAGCTTTGGTGTGGTTCACCGAGACCTGAAGCCTTTAAAGTAAGTGAACGCTGCAGTATAATAAAGGGAGAGACAGTTATAGTTTGGTGTACAGTCTGTGGGTTTTTACTTAGGGCTGACAATATCTTTTCTTTCACAGCCTTATAATATCATCAACTGGACATATCAAAGTCACCGATTTTGGGCTTTCAAAACTCGGACTCATGAGACCAACATCAGACATTTACAAGGCTCGAACTAAAGACATCACCAAAGAGTTCCGTGATAAAGAGGTTAGCTATAGATTAAAAACTTATTCTTCACAGATCTGATCTATTTCTGATATTTTCTCACATAGAAAACTTTTACACTGATATTATTTGTCACAGTAATTTTCATTGATCATCTTCTCATTGTTCTGTTGGTTTCCAGACGAGCGGCACCTTGCATTATATGGCCCCAGAAGTCCTCTTAAAAGCGGGCTATGGAAGGCCTATTGACTGGTGGTCAATAGGAATCATCACATATCAATTTCTTACCGGCGATTTGCCATTTAAAGGAAGATGCGAAGATGAGATTTTCCTCAGAATCATAACAGGTAAGTAAAATAATCTGAATTCTGTGTGATGCCATAGTAATTTGGTTGAGTTGTTAGGTTCATACTTTGGTTTAGTTACTTGTTGTTTTTGATAGTTTTTTAAATTATAGTAAATATAGAGACTTTCTTTTCTGTAACATTTACTTTTTATATAACAGAATCCATCATTTTGAAATTTCAAAATCATGCTGTTCATCCCGATGCTGAAAACTTCATTACTCAGCTGCTCAGAAAAAGTCCCAACCTTAGACTCGGGACAGGTAATGTATATAGTAGTATTAATAATGACTTATAACTCCACTGTGCCCTGACAAATAGATAATTTCCATGAGGATTAGCACTGAGGTCTCTGTGTTACCTCCTTGTCTATTTCCCATTCTTCATGCCTTGACTTACAGTATATTTTGGCTCTGCTATGTCTTCAGTTTAGATAACCATAAAATGTACAGTCTTCCTAATATTGTCTGGATCACTTTTTTCTTGTCTTCCGTTTCCAGGAGGAGCAAATAAAATCAAGAGTCATCCATTCCTGAGTGAGTTAGATTTTGAGAATCTTGAAAATCAGGAGCCAGAGTTTAGGCCAATTCTTAGGTCAGAGGAGGACACCCACTACTTTCCCAGTAAGTAGAATGAGACGTCATCTGGTTAAAGCTGCCGTTTGTCTTGTCTTTTATTTTATGTGACAATATGTTCCCATCATTATTAGTAATAACATGGTGATGGTCTGTGATTATATTAATAATCTCTGATAATACTTGTATTTTGTAGCTTGTATTGAGAGACTCAAACATATAGATTCAGATGAGAGTGACACAAGTGAAGTCAGTGATTGGCCAGAAAGCCTAAACTATGCGTCATCTTCTCAAAGACTTTCTAAGGTAAGTATGTGATCAGTAAATCCACAAAACTATAACTAAAATAATATAAAAACTCTCTCTCTATATATATATATTTAATTTTACTCTGTGTATTTTAGCTATATGCAACCAATTCCAGGATGATGAGCAATGAAGATCATGAGCCATCTCCAGATTGTTCTCTACAGACCAGCACAAAACACTCAGACGTGTGAGTAGATTATTATTATGGGGTATAGTACTGACAAATCTTCAGAATACCAAATACAAGTCGCATATGACACAATACTAAATCTAGAATCCACCATTCCATGATTGATGATCACTGTGGGGTCTGGCTTGTCATAACACTGGTGAGTTGATCATTGTGACCAGCCTTTCATTTCTATTTCATTAAAGCCCTTTATTACTAGTTATTCTTCATTCTTGCTGACAGAAGGCAGTTCTGTGCAAGGTATACCCTTCATTTTGTCCAAGTGTCCTAATTGCCCATAAAAAAGGAGTCTTTTTATTTTTCATTCCTTTCACTTGTAATTTATTTATTTTTCTTCTACTAAACAGGCAGAAAGATTCTCCTACTAGAAATGATGGTGATAATCAGTGTTTCACTACTGAAAACAACAAGTCACCCTCTCCCATATTGTCAGGTAAGTGCAGGTCTATAGGAGATCTTGTTGTCGTCACTGATCAAAAGGTGTTAATGTAAATGTTACATGAGGACTCAGAAAATCACTGCTTTTCTGTGCCTTTAAAATAAACAACAATCCAACACGTTAATGTATAAAATTCTCACTCTTATGGGCTGCGCATTAAAAGGTATAAGGGGCCATACAGTCTGGTGCCTGATACTGATCACGAATACTCTGCCCTTGGCTCAGTCAGGCCCCAAACTAACCCTATAACTACCCTTAATGTGCCACAGATGTTTTAACCCTTTAACTCCCAAAGCTTTTTTCGGTTTTGTGATTTTATTTTTCGCTCCCCTTATTTCCAGAGCCATAACTTTTTTATTTTAAGGTCAATATGGCCGTGTGAGGGCTTATTTTTTGTGGGATGAGTTGTAATTTTGAACAATACCATTGGTTTTGCCAAGTCTTGTAACAGAAAACGGGAAAAAAATTCCAAGTGCAGTAAAATTGCAAAAAAAGTGCAATCCCGTACTTAATTTTCGATTGGCTTTATTGCTAGGTTCACTAAATGCTAAAACTGACCTGCGATTTTGATTTTGCAAGTCATTACGAGTTCGTAGACACCAAGCATGTCTAGGTTCTTTTTTATCTAAGTGGTGAAGAAAAATTCCAAACTTTCCAAAAAAAAAAATTGCGCCCTTTTCTGAGACCAGTAGCGTCTCCATTTTTCGTGATCTCTGGTTGGTTGAGGGCTTATTTTTTGTGCGCCGAGCTGACTTTTTTAATGATAACACTTTTGTGCAGATGCATTCTTTTGATTGCCCATTATTGCATTTTAATGCAATGTCGTGGCGACCAAAAAAACGCAATTCTGGCTTTTCGATTTGTTTTCTCGCTCAGCCATTTTGCGATAGGGTTAATCCTTTTTTTATTGATAGATCGGACATAGATAGATTCTGAACATGGTAATACCAAATATGTGTATTGTTTAATTTTGGATAGGGCAAAAGAGGGGTGATTTAAAATCTTGTTTTTTTTAGTTTTTTTATATTTTTAAAAACATTTTTTTAATTTTGGCATGCTTCAATGGCCTCCATAGGAGGCTAGAAACTGCCATAACTCGATTGCCTCTGCTACATAGAGGAGATGCATAGATCATCTCTATGTAGCAGAATTACAGGTGTGCTATGAACGCCGACCACAGGGTTGCGCTCATAGCAATCCGGCATCAGCAACCATAAAGATATGACTCTAATCTTTTGACTTGATATTAATCTAATCTTATAGGAGTTTATCATTGACATGTTTTTCTTACTTTTTTATATGATTTTCCAGTTGAGAACAAAAATAAATCTGCATTAAACCTGGGAGAAGAGAAAAACCCAGAAATAGTAGCAGAGACAGAACCTAGCAGAGGTAAGTGTGACAATAAGGTCTATGTTGTGTGATGTCGGCGACTGAGAATAATTCATGAGGAGGAGATGTTATATGTCAGTGGTGGATTGTCTCATCTATGACTGACAATGATCATTGACTTGTTTTTCTTTTTTTATATGAATTTCCAGTTGAGATGAAAAATACATCTGCATTAAAACTGGGAGAAGAGCATGACCCTGAAATTGTAGCAGAGACAGAATCTAGCAGAGGTAAGTGTGACGATAAGGTCTATGTTGTCTGATGTCGGCGACTGAGAATAATTCACAAGGAGGATATATTATATGCAGTTATAAGCGAGTGTGCTCTTTACTCTTTACATGCTCGGGTGTTCTCTGAGTAGTTTGGGCGTGCTCGGAAATCAAGTTTTAGTCCCCGCAGCTGCATGATTAGAGACTGCTAGACCGCCTGAATTCATGTGAGGATTTCCGAAGAAACAGGCAATCCTTCCCACATGTATTCAGACTGTCTAGCAGCTGCAAATCATGCAGCTGTGGGGACTAAACCTTAATTCACGAGCACGCTCAAAAGTCTAGGAGAACACCCGAGAAACGAACACACTCCCTCATCACTATATGTCAATGGTGGGATTTTCACATCTATGACTGACAATGATCATTGACTTGTTTTTCTTACTTTTTTTATATGAATTTCCAGTTGATACAAAAAATACATCTGCATTAAAACTGGGAGAAGATCAAGACTCAGGAATGGTAGCAGAGACAGAACCTAGCAGAGGTAAGTGTGACAATAAGGTCTATGTTGTCTGATGTCGGCAACTGAGAATAATTCACGAGGAGGAGATGTTATATGTAGTGATAAGCGAGTGTGCTCTTTACTCGAGTTTTCCGAACATGCTCTGGTGTTCTCTGAGTAGTTTGGGCCTGTTCGGAAATCAAGTTTTAATTCCCGCAGCTGCATGATTTGAGACTGCTTAACAACCTGAATTCATGTGAGGATTTTTGAAAAAACGTGCAATCATCCCCGCATGTATTCAGGCTGTCTAGCAGCTGCAAACCATGCAGCTGCGGGGACTAAAATTTAATTTCCGAGCACGCCCAAAATACTCGGCAAACACCCAGAGAACACCTGAGCATGCTTAGAAAACTCAATTAACGAGCACAATCGCTCATCACTACATATAATATATCCTCCTTGTGAATTATTCTCAGTTGCCGACATCAAACAGTCAGTCCCTGCAGCTGCATGATTTGCGGCTGACAGCCTGAATACATGGGGGATTGCCCGTTCTTTAGCAAAAATCCCCACATGTATTCAGGCGTTCCAGCAGCCGCAAATCATGCAGCTGCAAGGACTAAAACTTAATTCACGAGTACACTCAAAATACATGGAGAACACCCGAGCATGCGTGGAAAACTCCAGTAATGAGCACACTCGCTTATCACTATAAGTCAATGGTGTGATTTTCACATCTATGACTGACAATGATCATTGACTTGTATTTCTTACTTTTTTACATGAATTTCCAGTTGAGACAAATACATCTGCATTAAAACTGGGAGAAGATCATGACCCAGAAATAGTAGTAGAGACAGAGTCTAGCAGAGGTAAGTGTGACAATAAGGTCTATGTTGTCTGATGTCGGCGACAGAATAATTCACGAGGACGATATATTATATGTCAATGGTGGGATTTTCACATCTATGACTGACAATGATCATTGACTTGTATTTCTTACTTTTTTACACGATTTTCCAGTTGAGACAAATACATCTGCATTAAAACTGGGAGACGATCAAGACCCAGAAATAGTAGTAGAGACAGAGTCTAGCAGAGGTAAGTGTGACAATAAGGTCTATGTTGTCTGATGTCGGCGACAGAATAATTCACGAGGACGATATATTATATGTCAATGGTGGGATTTTCACATCTATGACTGACAATGATCATTGACTTGTATTTCTTACTTTTTTACATGAATTTCCAGTTGAGACAAATACATCTGCATTAAAACTGGGAGAAGATCATGACCCAGAAATAGTAGTAGAGACAGAGTCTAGCAGAGGTAAGTGTGACAATAAGGTCTATGTTGTCTGACGTCGGCGACAGAATAATTCACGAGGACGATATATTATATGTCAATGGTGGGATTTTCACATCTATGAGTGACAATGATCATTGACTTGTATTTCTTACTTTTTTACATGATTTTCCAGTTGAGACAAATACATCTGCATTAAAACTGGGAGACGATCAAGACCCAGAAATAGTAGTAGAGACAGAGTCTAGCAGAGGTAAGTGTGACAATAAGGTCTATGTTGTCTGATGTCGGCGACAGAATAATTCACGAGGACGATATATTATATGTCAATGGTGGGATTTTCACATCTATGACTGACAATGATCATTGACTTGTATTTCTTACTTTTTTACATGAATTTCCAGTTGAGACAAATACATCTGCAATAAAACTGGGAGACGATCAAGACCCAGAAATAGTAGTAGAGATAGAGTCTAGCAGAGGTAAGTGTGACAATAAGGTCTATGTGGTCTGATGTTGGCGATTGAGAATTATTCACGAGGAGGAGATGTTAACTCCCAGTTACACGATTGCTACATGGATGATGATTGAAAATGATCACTGACTTGTTTTTTTTTTACTTTTTATATGAATTTCTAGTTGAGAAGAAAAATAACTCTGCAAAAATACTGGTAGAAGAGCAAAATGCCCAAATAGTAGAAGAGCGAAAACCTAGAAGACGTAAGTGTGATAATAAAGTCTATATTGTTTGATGTTGGCCAGTGGGAATAATTCATGTGGAGAAGATGTTATCTGTCAGTGGTGGGATTGTCACATGTATGATGACTTGCAATGATCCTGTTGCTCTGCACGGATAAGATTTCTCTACCGTCCTGCCACAATGACACCAAAGCAGTATCCTCTAATATGGAGTTCCATTACTTACATTAGTTTTATATCTCTTCTCCTAGGTTCCATCTTCCGCCGGATTATATCATCCTGCCGGCGAGGATTATCCAGGGCCGCTCGCAGCATCAGAAGATGCATTTGTCCAATCTGTCCATAGGGCACAATATACATCTAGTACAGCAAGTCCATCATCAAAGCTGTACTTGGGCAGCACGGTGGCTCAGTGGTTAGCACTGTTGCTTTGCAGCACTGGGATCCTGGGTTTAAATGTCACTAAGGAAAACATCTGCATGGAGTTTGTATGTTCTCCCCGTGTTTGCGTGGGTTTCCTCCGGGTACTCCGGTTTCCTCCCACACACCAAAGACATACTGATTGGGAATTCCAAATTTAAAAAAATAAAATAAAAATTCTGAATTAATGTTCCTTTGTAATAGAATATTTCTGAAATATATGGCATACCAATACTGTACGTCGTACATGTTTGAAGCACCCTCATGAAGTTTTGTTTTTTCACTAAACGTGTATGTGTTGTAGTGTGGTGAGGTAATATACTTCCCTACTGCCGTCTTCTCTGAGATCAAGCTCTGTCCGGCTTCACTTTTGTGTGATGTCATAACAACATAGTTACATACATAGGTTGAAAAAAGACCTAGGTCCATCAAGTTTAACCTTTCTCCACCAATTGTCCATTTTGTCACTAAATTAAATATAACCCACAATGTTATGTGTATTGAGGAAATCATCAAGCCCTTTTTAAAAGCTGTTGTAGTGTCTGCTATTCTTGTGGTCGGCATTCCACAGTGTCACTGCTCTAACTGTAAATAACCCTTTCCTATTTAGCTGTTGGAATCGCCTGTCATCGCTCTTTAGCTCACTGTATACTCTCGGTGTGAGCGAGAAGTCTCTTCTATAATGGGAGCCTATGGAGCCTTGTTCTGATGCTTCATAGGCTTACATTGTTAAAGGGAACCTGTCACCTCGTTTTTCAGCTATAAGCTGCGGCCACTGCCTTTCGGGGCTTATCAACAGCATTCTAGAAAGCTGTAGAAAGGCAGTGGCCGTGGCTTATAGCTGAAAAACGAGGTGACAGGTTCCCTTTACTCACTTCATACTTGCCGATGTGGGAGATGATGTGACCTGGTCATCATCTAGCCGTGACAATTATTCCCTTATAAAAGCTTCTAGAGACATGCATAACCAGTAGGACTTGGGCATCCTAGGACAGTCCTACTTGGACTATATTCACGTTGGACTATGATCAGTGGCTCTGTCGGTATTTGTGTCTGAAGCCTCGGAGAATGGGATTCAGATGTTCGCACCAACAGGAACATTGACTATAATGATGCAGGCAGAGTCAGTGTTCTATGTTGGCATCATTATATACCTATTTGAGGCAGGCACCAAGACGCCATCTTGGTGTCTGCCTCAAAAAGGCATACAAGGCCAAAAATTATGTCCTACAGAGCACACAGTGACTCCATCTACATCATTATAATCAATGGCTTCATTAACACAACCATCGGAAAACGTTTTTCTAGGGCTTCAGCTGCAAGCCCCCGACCGTAGACAAAGACACAATGTGAACTTAGATTAAGTAATTAAGTTATAGCCATCAAGAAGAAAGAAAAAAAATAGATCCAGCTTACTGCTTGTAGTCCAAATGGATAACTTTTAAATAGTCTGTGGTCTGGCGCATGGGTCGAGATACATACCAAGCTAGCTCCATAGTCAGATAGCCTGTTGAGAAGTATATATGGAGGGAGAGGAGATGTAAGAAGTACACACATCAAGGCAAGGTATTGTGGCATCAAATATTAGTCCAGTATAATAAACTGTGATATGGACCACTATATTAACCCGTATTCAGTAGATGAAAAAGAACTGAAGGGTTAAAGAGCGCCAAAACACTTATAAAATAAATCAATAGTAAACCTCCCTCCATATATACTTCCCAACATTTGCACTCAGGACATGGTTTTTGATGTACTTAAATTAATGCATTTAGCAACAATATACATCTGAAATTTTTTTTGCATATGGCTTAGTGTATTTTGCACATTATATTGATTATGTGGACTAGCTACACACATTATACGTATACAATTGTGTGATGTTATATAGAGCTTGTTATTGCTCCCATGATTATAGCTTATGTTTAATAACCGCTGTCTATTTTAAACGTTTTTAATCATTTTTTTGGTGGTTTGTGTATCCCATGTAATAAAATTGACAATTTTTCTATGGTGATCCCTGCATTTGGTGTATGTCTTCTTGGTTCTTTTTTTGTGATTTACATGTAATTTGGACATACTGTGGTTGGAACCCCTCTAATTAGTCTTATTATCTGATGGTGCCCTCCGCATCCTTGTAGATAGCTTCAAAAAGTAGTAGTAGTAGTAGTATATGTAATTACTGCTATCTCCTGCCAAATTCCTTAGTGAGGAGTGCCGAACATTTATTCAGGTTATTTTTCAACCCAGAACGCTTAAGACAAACCACTATACCAATAATAGTTATGCCATGTTCTTGTATGGACCTTGAGAATATATTCATGTCAGAAGGAGCAAACATCAGAAGGAAGGGTCGGAGGTTGATCATAGAACTTTGCTTTACCTTATTGACTTAAAGGAGTGCAAATCATGAACCGATTGGCTTTATTAAAAAAAATAAAGTTTTTTCCTGATCCCAAGAGACAATCAGAGTGGACATACAGGCATTTAAGGATTCACGGCTGTCAGAGCCAGAACAAAGAACAATTAGTTCCAGTCAGAGCACAACAGTTCATTTTAATGGCTACATTTCATCAGTACCATTCCCTTTATAATCTACAGTAGATGATAAATGGATCTGGCAGATTTAATGGGAATGTGTCCATTTTTTTTCTCAACAATTGGAAAAAAAAATGCAAAAACGTATATTTTTTAATGGTATAAAATAGCAATTTTTGCCCATATTTTCAACTTGAAAAACTGGAGGTAGTGGGGGGCAACGGCTGATATTTGCCGTAAAAATTTAGTCTAATGTGAGATAGTGCAACTGCAGTACACATTGGTGGGATCTGCTCCATGTGTGAGACGTCACTCCTCGCCTTCTAGATGTTTGCCAAAGGATAAGGCAGGATGAAGCGTAGGAGCCATTTTGTTAGTGGCGGCAAAGTGGTATTGACAAGTGGAAAGTGACACAGAGGTCTGTCGTTAGCACATATTCTGTTAGTTGAAGGTGCGCTGCTCACCGTTTCATTCAGTGGCCGCATGAGATACAAGGCTCAGCAGACCGTCACACATGATGGGACTAGATACATGGCTGTGCTCAGTGTAAAGCCTCACTCAAATGTACAGTATAATGTGGGGACATCTGAATGAGGCTTTACACTGACTGAGCAGAGATGAGTCAGTGTTCAGAGCACAGCAGTGTGATGATGAACTCTGAATACTGGAGTGAGTACAGGTCGGCAGCCTGACACTGTACGACTAATCCCAGGCTACCGAGCTGCTCAATAGCCTGATATTACTACAGCGTCAGGCTCCTGATCTGTGCTCACCACATCTCACAACTGCTGTGCAGACCTCCTGTCACCAACAGCTGTGTCACTGTGAGCTGTTGATATGGGGGTGTAAATTGTAGCCAAGAGCACAGTTCTGGACTACAATAAAATGGCACCTGACTCCCCCGCAGCTGTGAACTGGACACCCCATGGGGAATGCACAGTCCACAGCTGAGACAGACACAATATAGGAGATTGAAATTTACACATTTAAAGAGCATCCAGCCCTACATGATCCATAACACAAAAGATAATTATTAAAAATATTCCTTTTATTAATTATCACATAAAAACACAATAGTTATAGTAATAATAGATGCAGTTGTTGGTGTTGGTAAACAAACAAAAATTACCCGGAACTACTCAAAGCATAGACATAATAATATGCACTAGTGTTGAGCAACTTTTGTTTTTTTAGGGTCGAGTTTCGTTTCATGAAACCAGACTTTTCCGTCCCGAAACACGAAACCCAATGTAAGTCAATGGAGAATTAAAGTCGGCAGTGAGAGGAGGACAGGAAACACACCAACAGTGCCCATTTGAATGCCAAAAGCATAAATTCTTGTTACTGAAGCTTGTCAACCTTAATTTACTTCATAATACTAGTTACGCACTGAAAAATGGGGGTTATTTGGCTACAGTTGTGGGGGGGGGCTGGCTCCAGGTTTTCGTGGGCCCAGGGCCAAAGAGCGCCCCTTTAACACATACCACAACTCATGATGCTCCGATACGGCAGAGAAATAGCAGTATAGTACAATGAAAAATACTTCACTTCTTACATCTCATGACTGATATCCATTTTAAATTCTCCAATACCTCCAAAAACGGACAGTATATAACTGCATACAGTATTATGGCCAGCGCTTAGTGCGCTATACAGAGTAATGAGGCCCATATATTTCTCCATACGGAATCATTATTCCCATATAATGTTTCAAACTGTATATGATGAGCTCCACATAATGCTACAGTATATGTTGGTCCCAATGGATGAAGCTCCACTGTCTTATGGGCCCAAATAATGCTCCATATATAATGGGCCCCATTTCTACTGCTCTAGTGTATAATGGGCCCTGTAAATGCTGCTCCAGTGTCTGATGTCCACCTTTGGAATGCTCCAGTGTATGGTGGGCCTCATATATCATTCACCAGAGTATAGTGCTCCCCAAAAATTGCTGTCCCAACATTGAAAACAATTACATAAGTCTCCTTGCTAGGGAATCCCTGCACTACTCTGAACTCCTTGTCATCCCCATCTTCCATCTCACTGCACTTGGCTGTTTAGGCCCTCCCACCAGCAGAGACACTTTTGCGTACTATGCGGTGCCCTGTGCCAGTGCCATCGCCCATGAGTATGCCCCCCCACCTGCTCAAGGAACCAGCACTTTCATCTGCACCTTCCTCTTTGTCACCGTGTAAGGTGGTATAGTATGCGGGAAGGGGAACCTGAGTTTCCTCTGGGTCAGATTCTGGCTGTGTAGAGTGCGAGGGGAATGTAGTGGTCTGGGTCAATGTACCAGCAGCATCATCCAGCAGTGTCTGGGCCTCAGTGCACTTGTGGCGTCCCCAAGAGTACGGTCGCCACTGTGGCATTGCCTTCCTCCTAGGGAGTGTGTTGTCAAGCTTGGGAGCAATGAAGGATCTCTCTAGCAGTGAAACCAACACACAACACATTTCCCACTCCAGGCCAGCAGGGAGACCTCTGAACCTGACTGCTGAGGAGCTGCTCTCTGTGGTCGGGAGGAGGTAAGTTAGGGCACTCTGTTCAGGGAAGGGGAAGTGTGTGGACGTGAGAAGGGGAGCTGGAGGATGAGCAGAGTAAAGGCTCACTCCTAGCTGGAGCGCATGGTCCGGATTCCGGTCTCCGAGTTTGTAGGGACACTGATGTTCCTGCAGCAGAAACCGGGGGAAGTAGCAGCTATAAATGCTCTGTACCCAACTAAGGCTCGGAGGCCCCAGCATCGACGTGTGCGAGGCAGAAGGAAAAGGCTACAGCTGTCTGCCATACAAGTAAAGTCTGAGGAACATCTATTAGACAGGAGGCGTTTCAGTGAACCACGGTCCTGTGAGTGCTTCCCTCACAAGCGCTAGAAAGGAGACGTTCAGGAAGGTACATGTTGGCGGAGTGTTGGAAGGGAGCTTTCCATTCTGGTCCCGGAGGTTGGCAGAGGTCCTGACCCGGAGGACACAGCACGGAGGCAGGCATCTGTGTAACCTGCAGACTGTGAGTAAAGCTTTGGAACTGCACACTCTGCTGTCCTACGGTTATTCCAGCACCGCTACATCTGGGTACCAGTACCTACACCGCCTGTGCCTTTCCCCCTTCACTACATCTACACTTCCCTGGGACTCCAGCTCCACCTGTGGGGAGCTTCTCCATCTTTGCTGCACAACACCATCAGTCCCAGAGGATCTGCATGCAGCGTCGGCCTAACATCTATGTTGCCGAACACCACAGGTGGCGTCAAACTATCTATATAAACTCTTTACCATTATACCACGCCATTTACATGGGCGCCCAGGGCCACCGTCCGGGTCACCGCTGCTGTGACACATCCCACTGACACCGGCCCGGTACTGAGTACCCCACAGCCCTGGGAGGGCAACCCATATGCCGACTGCTGATCGGGCGGCGTTATTCCCACGAACCTCCAAACAGCGTCCCTGAAGGCAACGTTTTTGGTTTCCGGGGGTAGTATGATTGCAAAGCTGAACCTTAAAGGAATGTCCAAAAGGGAATCACCAGGAGTGGAGCCTGTGGCTTAATTGGACTTCACCCGGGAAACCACTACCATACAAGCTACAGAAAAGATGGACAGATTGCAAGCTTTGTCGATTCTGTGTGTGGTGTGGTATGTCCGTTTGTAGTTGTGCTAGCAATTTCTCACCTTTATTCCGTTAACGACCGAGACTCCGGCATGGCCCCGCGGTACGCGTCAAGCTTACTAGAGGGATACGCGAGGCTGTGGCACGTGAGATCGAGCAATAACAGGTCTAGCATTCCAGTACATGTCCGGGGCTGCATGCACACTACACTGAAAGGACCAGCTTTTGTCGCTTACAGGTGCAGATAACCTGCTGAACTCCGTTAGTGATGGGAATCTGGGATTCAGATTAATCCCCGCGAACGATGATTTCCCAGTAAGTTCAGGTCAACCGCAATTCCGGAGTTAGGCCTAACCGTCATTCCTGAAAAAATTACGTGTCCAAACCACAGGTGCTGTAGCTTGCTTAACAGCTCGGCAGCCGTTCTCAGGCCCAGTATGGATTCAACAACATTGTAGAAAGTTGATAAAGGGTACAGTTTCACCGGATAACACGTATATATGTAGCCTAGTTTACACATTAAAAATATATGTCTATAGATCAGGAGGCAGACTCAGATGTTCTCAGGCCCAGTATGGATTTGACCAGATTGTACAAAGTTGAGAAAGGGTACTTTATCACTGGATAGCAGGTATATATAGCATAGTTTAAACATGTAAAGTCTCCGTGTTCTCAGTATGGATGACACAGCAATCTAAAAAGTGGAAAAAAGGAAATGCATTTGAGGCGTACACAACTATATACTTTTGGTGTTATTTTTAAATCTACATATATATTTCTGTCTCAGTAATACAGTCCAGCCTCAACGCAATAGGAAATGAGATGCATACAATTAGTGACATAAAGGCTATTGATTGCAGAAATCTAGGAATTATTATTCACGGGAAAAACTTCCGTCACAATTCTCATAGGCGATGCTGACCCTCAATTAATTTGTGTGTTGAGACAGTGAAAACATTTTTTTGTGAATAAAGTCTTGCTGTATCGCACTTTCGTTGATTCCATCACTGTTACTCATCTCAATCCAATTTTTATCACAGGGAGCAATATAAACATGGTGCTCACTGGCTATCATGATCTGTCACGTAACTTTGGAGTGCAAAAGACAGAAGCCACAGGCCGTAGGCGATTCTATTTGATTGGCATGAGAGGGCACATTTTGAAATGTGCGCCGGAAAGTCACACGTTTGTGAGTAGGAAAACTGTGAAAGCTGATGATAAACCGCCACTGCATGTAATTGTGAGTCGACGTCCATAAGAAATGGAAGCCACTGATCATCTGGAGCTAGAGCCCGGCCAGCAGGACAGGGCATAGCTACATCTTAACCATCATCTTTCAGTTCAATCAATTTGTAGTGGCAGTCCCAGTGAAGGATTTGACAGGCCAGACTACACAGCGGAGGAGCAGGGAGAGGTAAACATTGCAAATGCTGGAGCCCTGCCCAAGCAAGGGGGGCACAGTCGTGGGCGTCGGTACTGGCACTGGGCCCCTCATAGTACGGCGGTGTGTCTGACGGCGGGTGTGCACCACCACTGTCAGAAACACTTGATTGCACTATGAGGGACCCTATGCCAGTGCCCGCGCCCAAGAGTCGGCCTACCCACCTGTCCAGGGCAACGGCACTCGCACGGTTTTGTGCTCTAGGTGGTGACCTCGGCTATGGGGGGGGCCGCCCACTTAGGGAGGTTTACAAAGTGGCATATGTAGATGTGGGTCATTCAGCTGCTGCAAAAGGCGAAATAGGTCAAGTTCGCGGAATAGGAGGAGGACCAAAGCAAGCCTTTTTTCTGGCAACCTATGTGTCATCAAGGGAAGGTGGGACAAAATCCTTGGAAACCCATGCATGGTTCATTTTAATGAAGGTTAGATGATCCAAATTTTGGGTTGACAGACGGGTCCTTTTTTCTGTCAGGATTGATCCAGCTGCACTGAAGACTCTTTCCGATAGCACACTTGCAGCTGGGCAAGCGAGCTCCTGTAAGGCATATTGTGCCAATTCAGGCCAGGTGTCCAGTTTAACGGCCCAATAGTCAAAGGGGAATGACCTGTGCGGGAGAACATCAATATGGGAGGAAAAGTAGTTGTTAACCATAGTTGATAACTGCTGTCTCCTGTCACTTTCCATCGATGCAGTATTACCAGTTG
The DNA here is from genome assembly GCF_039654945.1 of Dendrobates tinctorius. Taxonomy (NCBI): domain Eukaryota; kingdom Metazoa; phylum Chordata; class Amphibia; order Anura; family Dendrobatidae; genus Dendrobates; species Dendrobates tinctorius. Next base: position 1,404,430 of record NW_027361788.1, on the reverse strand, counting down.
TGTGAGCGGTCCGTGAAAAATCAGTCCACAACATTGTCATGAAACCCCTGTCTCCAACGCCACTTCTGCTGTGTACACCACGAACACCTCTGCCAAGCTGCCCCCGGCCCGTACGGCTCGTGTGAGAACCATCACCGCTGCTGTGTGCTGGGAATGCCTCAACCAACCGGTTAACCAGAGTTGCTTGTTTAGTAGCCAATATTAGGTCAAGGTTCTCCTGTGGCATGATGTTTTGTAATTTGCCTTCATAGCGTGGATCCAGGATGCTGGCCAACCAGCAGTCATCATCGTTCATCATTTTGGCAATGCGTGGGTCCCTTTTTAGGATCTGCAAGGCATAATCTGACATGTGGGCCAATGTTCCCAGTGTCAATGATGCACTGCGAGTGCTGGGTGGAGGAGCACTTTCTGGCAAATCCACATCCCACCAGTCACGCACAAACCCTGTACCAGACATTGCCACGCCAACATTTTCACTTGCCCCACGAGATGCATCCTCCTCCCCTAAGTAATCATACCCATCATCATCCTCCTCCTCCTCTTCTTCCTCCACCTCGTCCAGGAGAGGTCCCTGAGCAGACAATGGCTGAATGTCATCAAGGATTCACTCCACCTCTTCCTCCTCGTCAACATTGGCTGCAGACGCCTGCTCCTTAAGGTGCGTCAAAGTTTGCATGAGCAGACGCATAAGTGGGATGCTCATGCATAGGATGGCGTCGTCTGCGCTTACCAGCCGTGTGCATTCCTCAAAACACTGAAGGACTTTACAGAGGTCTTTCAGCTTCGACCACTGCACACCTGTCAACTCCATGTCTGCTCTCAAAGTGCCTGGCCGTGTATCCTCCCACAAATGCATTATGGCCTGCCTCTGCTCGCACAGCCGCTCAACCATGTGCAGGGTGGAGTTCCACCTTGTTGCAATGTCGATAATGAGGCGGTGGTTGGGAAGGTGGAGCAATTGCTGCAGCTTCTGCATATGAGTGGAGTGTACAGGCGACCGGCGGATGTGCGCGCACAGTCTTCGCACCTTCTGGAGCAGGGCTGTTAACTCCGGATAATTATTGAGGAAGCACTGCACCACCAGGTTCAAGGTGTGAGCCAAGCAAGGTATGTGGCTGAGTTTTGAAAGGGCTATGGCTGCCACAAAATTACGGCCGCTATCACTAACTACCTTGCCTGCCTCAAGATGTACTCTGCCCAGCCATGACTCAGTTTGTCGCTGAAAGTACTCGGCCAGCACCTCGGCGGTGTGTCTGTCGCCCAAACACATCATCTGCAACACAGCCTGCTGACACTTTCCACTAGCTGCTCGATAGGGGGACACCTCGTGTGCAACAGTGGCAGCTGCAGATGGAGTGCTCGTACGACTGCGCTCTGTGGATGAGCTTTCGCTTCTGGAGGAGGAGGAGGAGGGTCGAACGCCTACAGCCAACTGTTTCCTATACCGTGGGCTAGGCAGCACTGTCCCACCACCGCATCCACCACATTAACCCAGTGCGCAGTGATGGACACGTAACGGCCCTGGCCATGCCGACTGGACCATGCATCAGTTGTGAGGTGCACCTTTCCACTCACTGACTGCTTGAGTGCATGGACAATGTGGTCTTTTACATGATGGTGGAGGGCTGGGATGGCTTTGCGAGAGAAAAAGTGGCAACTGGGTAGGTCATAGCGTGGTACTGCATAGGCCATGAGTTCGCGGAAAGCTGCGCTTTCAACCAACCGATAGGGCATCATCTCTAACGAGATTAGTTTGGCAATGTGGGCGTTCAAACCCTTTGTACGCGGATGAGAGACTGAGTACTTTCTTGACCTACTCATAGTGTCTGGGAGGGTGAGCTGGACTTGAGAGCTGCATATGGTGGAAGTAGCGGTGGACAGGGCAGACTGAGAGAGGGTTGATGATGGTGATGGAGTTGGTGTTCTTTCTGATGGCCTAGATTCAGTCTTTCGTTGATATAACAGTGGGATTCCCTGACTGCTGTGGCCTTGCAACGACACCTCAACATTTGCTGCTGTGCTAACCGGTGGGCTTACAGTGGGGGAAACAATGTAGCGTTGCTGACTACCTTCTTTGTGATCAGTTGCACATGTGGTACTTGAGGTTTGGTGTTGTGTCCACGCTTGCAAGTGCATGCTGGTTAAATGTCTAAGCATGCAACTGGTATTCAAATTTTTCAGATTTTTCCCTCGGCTAAAGGTCTTTGCACACTTCTTACAGATAACCTTGGCCTGATCATGAGGATTTTGTTCAAAAAAGTGCCACACTGCACTCTTCCTACTTTGGCAGACATTTTGCGGCCTAGCACGCTGTGATATTTTGACCCTCTGGACAAGCTGTCCAGCAACTCTTTTGATTTTTGGAACCTGTCTTTGGAGTGCTCCGGGCCTGCCAGATAACAGCTGTTGCGATGTCGATGTCTGCTATGGATGCTCCTCCTCCTCATCTGAGCTATTGGAAGCAGCACCCTCTTCCCCCAATGGATGCCAATCTGGGTCAACAACTGGGTCATCCATCACCTCCTCTTCAATGTCATGTGCACCTTCCTCTGTGTCACCGTGTATGGTGGTATAGTGTGCGGGAAGGGGCACCTGAGTCTCATCAGGGTCAGAATCTGGCTCTGTACACTGGGAGGACAATGTAGTGCTCTGAGTGAATGTACCAGCAGAATCATCTATCAGTGGCTGTGCATCAGTGCACTCCATGTCAGATTCATCTTGACCTGGGTAATTCACCATTTCACTTGATAATCCAGGCATGGTATGTGAAAACAGCTCCATGGAGTAATCAGTAGTATGGCCTGCGTCATCCTTCAATCTTGATTGGGGTGAAGGACACAAGGAAAGGTGTGGTTCATGAACATGAGCCTCCAATGATGACTCAGTGCTTTTATTTTTTACAACTTCAGAAGAAGAGGCGATAGAGCTGGAGGCTGAGTCAGCAATGTAAGCCAAAACTTGTTCTTGAAGCTCCGGCTTTAAAAACGGTTTACTACTCCCAGAAAAGGGAGTCTTCGAGGCCTTGTGGAGCCAGACGATGATGCAGGCTCAACACCTCCTGCATTCAGTCCTATTTTGCTTTTGCCACTACCATCAGATCCACCACCATCACCATCATTACCAGCTGCCAACCCCCGCCCAATTCCATGGCCTCTTCCACCAGCCTTCCTCATTTTTGGTAGAAATGTAGACAAAATCCAACAAACTATATAGTAATGTAAAACAAGGTACAAGGTGTCTATAGGACAGGGGAGATTTTGAATTTCTGCACACACTTGTGGACACTGGACACTTTTGGATTGCGTGAGGCCCACTGAATATCACAGCGCTATGTCACAGGCTCGATGTCGCAGGTGTGAAACATGTCACTAGAGGATAACGGAGATTTTGAATTTCTGCACACACTTGTGGACACTCACTTTTGGATTGTGTGAGTCCCACTGAATATCACAGCGCTATGTCACAGGCTCGATGTCGCAGGTGTGAAAAATGTCACAAGAGGATAATGGAGATTTTGAATTTCTGCACACAATTGTGGACACTGGACACTTTTGGATTGTGTGAGGCCCAGTGAATATCACAGCGCTATGTCACAGGCTCGATGTCGCAGGTGTGAAAAATGTCACTAGAGGATAACAGAGATTTTGAATTTCGGCACACACTTGTGGACACTGGACACTTTTGGATTGTGTGAGGCCCACTGAATATCACAGCGCTATGTCACAGGCTCGATGTCGCAGGTGTGAAAAATGTGACTAGAGGATATTGGAGATTTTGAATTTCTGCACACACTTGTGGACACTGGACACTTTTGGATTGTGTGAGGCCCACTGAATATCACAGCGCTATGTCACAGGCTCGATGTCACAGGTGTGAAAAATGTCACTAGAGGATAACGGAGATTTTGAATTTCTGCACACACTTGTGGACACTGGACACTTTTGGATTGTGTGAAGCCCACTGAATTTCACAGCGCTATGTCAAAGGCTCGATGTCGCAGGTGTGAAAAATGTCACTAGAGGATAACGGAGATTTTGAATTTCTGCACACACTTGTGGACACTGGACACTTTTGGATTGTGTGAGGCCCAGTGAATATCACAGCGCTATGTCACAGGCTCGATGTCACAGGTGTGAAAAATGTCACTAGAGGATAACGGAGATTTTGAATTTCTGCACACACTTGTGGACACTGGACACTTTTGGATTGTGTGAGGCCCACTGAATATCACAGCACTATGTCACAGGCTCGATGTCGCAGGTGTGAAAAATGTCACTAGAGGATAACGGAGATTTTGAATTTCTGCACACACTTGTGGACACTGGACACTTTTGGATTGTGTGAGGCCCACTGAAAATCACAGCGCTATGTCACAGGCTCGATGTCGCAGGTGTGAAAAATGTCACTAGAGGATAACAGAGATTTTGAATTTCGGCACACACTTGTGGACACTGGACACTTTTGGATTGTGTGAGGCCCACTGAATATCACAGTGCTATGTCACAGGCTTAATGTCGCAGGTGTGAAAAATGTGACTAGAGGATAACGCAGATTTTGAATTTCAGCACACACTTGTGGACACTGGACACTTTTGGATTGTGTGAGGCCCAGTGAATATCACAGCGCTATGTCACAGGCAGAAATTGGCTAGTGTATGACAAACTACATAGTGTATATATAATTGGGCAGAATAGGAATCTCCCTAGAGTGTAGGTCTGTAAGAACGGAACAAGTCCTCGACTTATCCTTACAGAGCGACACACAGATAGGTTCACTGTGGCCGTGATAACAGCCGTTACACGGTACTGAGAGAGGAGCGTGCACGTACACGGCTGTCCGGTGTACGTAAAATTGTCAAGCTCCATGTTTTTTAAGTATACGGACTGACACACGCTGTCTCTCTGTAGTTTTGAATGTGATCAAAGAGCAAATATATTTAACTGTTTGAAAACTAGACAAAACTAGAAGGTGCAGGTCTGTAAGAACGGAACATGTCCTCGACTTATCCTTACAGAGTGACACACAGATAGCTTCACTGTGGCCGTGATAACAGCCGTTACACCGTACTGAGAGAGGAGCGTGCACGTACACGGCTGTCCGGTGTACGTAAAATTGTCAAGCTCCATGTTTTTTAAGTATACGGACTGACACACGCTGTCTCTCTGTAGTTTTGAATGTGATCAAACAGCAAATATATTTAACTGTTTGAAAACTAGACAAAACTAGAAGGTGCAGGTCTGTAAGAACGGAACATGTCCTCGACTTATCCTTACAGAGCGACACACAGATAGCTTCACTGTGGCCGTGATAACAGCCGTTACACGGTACTGAGAGAGGAGCGTGCACGTACACGGCTGTCCGGTGTACGTAAAATTGTCAAGCTCCGTGTTTTTTAAGTATACGGACTGACACACGCTGTCTCTCTATAGTTTTGAATGTGATCAAACAGCAAATATATTTAACTGTTTGAAAGCTAGACAAAACTAGAAGGTGCAGGTCTGTAAGAACGGAACATGTCCTTGACTTATCCTTACAGAGTGACACACAGATAGCCTCACTGTGGCTGTGATAACAGCAGTTACACGGTATTGTGTGAGGAGTGTGCACCGCTGTATGGTGTAAAAAAATGCACGCTCAGTACCTCACCAGGACAAAAAAAAAATTGGGATTGCTTTTAAAAAAGCAGTTTGCAGAGCAGTGGGTAAACAGCAATGCAGCCGTCAGGAAGCCTTAGAAGGCAGCCTAACAACCAACACCGCTGATCCAGCAAAATATAGCCTCCACTTGCACTGCACACACAGTGACTGGTGTGTTGTACAGGCAAAATCGCTAGCAGCAGAAGCAGTTTTTGGTGTCTTCTTCCCTGCCTAACACTCTCCCTACAAAATCATTATCAGCAGCAGCTCTCCCTATTCTGAGATCAGCATGAGTAACATGGCGGTCGGCATGCACGCCCTTTTATACCCCCTGTGACGCCCACCAAAGCAAGCCAATCACTTGCATGCCCTTCTGAAAGATGGTGGTGACCCCTGCCTATGTCATCACGTTGCCCACAGTGTCCGTGGATCCTGATTGGCTGAAAAAGAGCGCAAAACAAACTTTTGAAACGCGACTTTGGCGCTTAAGTCGCCGACCTCGTGGCCGACCTCATCCTAGGGTCGGGTTACGTTTCATGAAACCCAACTTTGCCAAAAGTCGGCGACTTTTGAAATTTTTAGACCCGTTTCGCTCAACTCTAATATGCACCATTTAAATGCAGAAAACCTCCAAAAGAGAAAAGATAAAGCAAGCCACAAAACCTAAGTATATTGTTTTTCAGAATCACCCCCTGCAAATATGTTCAAGTAATGTATCAATTAAGATCCAATAAAAGTCACAGGTAAAGGTCCTGCCCCCTGAGGAAGCCAAATAGGCGAAACGTGCATCGGGGCACGTTCCTGGAACCAGTATACTCACCCATATGGGTAAGCACTGAATGGCACTTTAATCTGCACTGTCACTTTATATATTAAGGGATACCGCTCTGATATAAAGATCTGCCTCTGGGATGTTTACTCTATGCTAGCCACATCTATTATTTCTCTATAGCTTCCTTACCCTGTATTAGACCTTTACCTATGACTTATATTGGATCATAATTGATACATTACTTGAACATATTTGCAGGAGGTGATTCTGAAAAACAATATACTTAGGTTTTGTGGCTTGCTTTATCTTTTCTCTTTTAGAGGTTTTCTGCATTTAAATGGTGCATATTATTATGTCTATGCTTTGAGTAGTTCCGGGGAATTTTTGTTTGTTTACCAACACCAACCACTGCATCTATTATTACTCTAACTATTGCGTTTTTATGTGATGATTAATAAAAGGAATATTTTTAATAATTATCTTTTGTGTTATGGTTCATGTAGGGCTAGATGCTCTTTAAATGTGTAAATTTCGATTATGTTTGGAGTTGCCCATCCCCTTAGGGGAATATGGAATTTTTCTATTACCCATTGCATCGGTTATATTAAACAATATAGGAGATTGTGGTCTGTGCGTCTCTAGACTCCTATGGCTGCAGTATTTGCGGTGTGCAAGTGTCATACCTAAACAGTTACACAGCAGCAAATATAAACTGGCAGCAGAAAAAAAAAATATTAAAATCGTAAGTTAATTATACAAATTGTCTCTTCAGAGAGGAAGAGGACTAGAACGCCACCTATTGGAAGTAGCAATCCTAAAAGTCAATGTTGACCCTTTAACGAGCCTTGTTACATGACTTAGGATAAAAGCCAAGCCAGAATCTCAATTTGCAGACACTGTGTTTCGGGGTACTGCCCCTCATCAGTGTAAAGTGTGAGATCTGGTTTGGATGTGTGAGAGGTGTTACGGTTCTGCAGCACAGGACTAGGGTAGAAGGGGGAAAACTGACCCTACACTGCGGCTAGGCTGATGCCCTACGATGGAGTGGGCGACCCATTCCTTGTGAATAGACCCACCGATGATCCTAGGCTAAACTCAAGCGAAGACCTATTGATAGAGGGAAGGGGGTCCCTGAAGAATATAAGGGCTGGGTACAAAAACGGGTCACCTCCTAACAGAGAACACAAAGAAGGCTGCAGAAACAAACTGAAAGCAGAAACTGAGACTAGCAGAACCAGGGGTCCCAGAACTGCATTAATTAACCCCTTCCTGACATCTGACGTACTATCCCTTCCACAGGACTCGGGCCCCTGTGACCGGGGACAGGATAGTACGCTGATCGCGGCCGGGTGTCAGCTGATTATTACAGCTGACACCCGGCACTATGTGTCAGGGGTGTTCATGGACTGCCCCCGGCACGTTAACCCCTGGCACACTGCGTTCAAACATGATCGCAGTGTACCGGAGGATCAGGGAAGCATCGGCAGGGAGGGGGTTCCCTCCGTGCTTCCCTGAGACCCCCCAGCGCAGCGCGATGTGCTGCCCTGCGCTGGGGGCCTCCTTCCCTGCAGGTCTCCGGATCCAATATGGCGGCGGGGACCTTCGGAGGCCTGCAGGGAGGCGGCTTCCTCACTGCCTGCAGAGCGCAGGCATGAGGAAGCCTTGTGCAGCGCCTGTCACATCGCTGATCTGACACAGCACTGTGTCCCCCCTGGGACAATGTAATAAAGTAAAAAAAAGAAAGTGTAAAAATAATTTATAAAAAAAATCGCTAACTAAATAAAAAAATATATATTCCCTAATAAATTCATTTTTTTAAAATACAAAATTAATAAAAGTACACATATTTAGTATCGCCGCATCTGTAACGACCCACCCTGTAAAATTGTCCCATTAGTAAACCCCTTTAGCGAACCATTTAAAAAATGAAAAACAAAGCAAAAAACAATGCTTTATTATCATACCGCCGAACAAAAAGTGCAATAACGCACGATCAAAAAGACGGATATAAATAATCATGGTACAGCTGACAACGTCATCTTGTCCCGCAAAAAACAAGCCACCATACAGCATCATCAGTGAAAAAATAAAAAAGTTATAGCTCGCAGAATAAAGCGATGCAAAAATAATTATTTTTATATAAAATAGTTTTCACAAAACTCAAGATAAAAAGCGGACGGCACCGCTGTTACCGTATGACTTCAAATGATGTGCGGCATACAGAAGCCCAGCAGCTGGGAATCTCGGGTGCCAGACCTGGAAACAGTCAATCCTGGGAATCCATGCAAAGAGAAAAGGTCGCACTCATCGAGATCGAGGTTTCACTGATTTATTGACATATCATGAACATGTCAAGTCGGGGGAGTGACATAAGGAGTGCAAGAAAGGCTGAAAACGTCATCTTGTCCCGCCAAAAACAAGCCACCATACAGCATCATCAGTGAAAAAATAAAAAAGTTATAGCTCGCAGAATAAAGCGATGCAAAAATAATTATTTTTATATAAAATAGTTTTCATTGCATAAAAGCGCCAAAACATAAAAAAAGACAGAAATGAGGTATCGCTGTAATTGTACTGACCCGACGAATAAAATCGCTTTATCAATTTTACCACATGCGGAACGGTATAAACGACTCCCCCAAAAGAAATTCATGAAATGCTGGGTTTGTTCATTCTGCGTCCCAAAAATCGGAATAAAAAGCGATCCAAAAATGTCACATGCCCGAAAAAGGTACCAATAAAAACGTCAACTTGTCTCGCAAAAAATAAGACCTCACATGACCCGGTGGGTCAAAGTATGGAAAAATTATAGCTCTCAATATGTGGTGATGCAAAAACTATTTTTACAATAAAAAGCGTCTTTTAGCGTGTGACAGATGCCAAATGTAAAACCCACCATAAATAGTAAATCAAACCCCCTTTATCACCCCCTTAGTTAGGGAAAAATAATAAAATTTAAAAAATGTATTTATTTCCATTTTCCCATTAGGGTTAGGGCTAGGGTTAGGGCTAGGGTTAGGGCTAAGATTAGGGTTAGGGTTGGAGTTAGAACTGGGGGATTTCCACTGTTTAGGCACATAAGGTGCTCTCTAAACGCAACATGGCGTTTGATCTCAATTCCAGCCAACTCTGCGCTGAAAAAATCAAATGGTGCTCCTTCGCTTCCAAGCTCTGCCATGCGCCGAAACAGTGTTTTACCCCCACATATGGGGTATCACCCTACTCAGGACAAATTGCAAAACAACTTTTGGGGTCTAATTTCTCCTGTTATCCTTAAGAAAATAAGAAAATTGGGGGCAAAAATATCTTTTTTGTGGAAAAAAAATATGATTTTTTTATTTTCACGCCCGGGCGTTATAAACTTCTGTGAAGCACTTGGGGTTCAAAGTGCTCACCACTAGTGTTGAGCGATACCACCCAATATTGAAAAATATTGGATCGGATTGGATCGGCCGATCTAAAAAAAAATATCGGGTATCGCCGATTCCGATCTCGGAAGTCCCATTCAAGTCAATGGAACAGAAATATCGGAATTGAAAAAAACCCTTTCTTTCCTTGTAGGTTAATTCTACATGAAGAAAAACAACTAAGAATAATGTAGAATGTATTGTGGGAGGTGTAGGAGACATTAAAGCCATAGAGCTTTAGCCCAATCAAATGGAATAGCGGTAATAATTTTTTTATTTTAAAGACGTTTGGAGTTACAAAGATATATGTAACCTCTTTTATATTTTGTCAGATATGTATGTTTCACTACTTCCATGCTCTTCACCTTCTTTTTTTCTTCTTCCACACTTTCTCCTTCATCATCCTCAGCAGCAGCATCTTTTTCATCAACTTCTTCTTCACCTTATTCATCTTCTTCTGCACCTTCTTCCTATTATTCTTTTTTTTACATTCTTCATATTCTTCTTATTCAACTATTATTCTTCTTCATATTCTACTTCTTCATCTTCTTCCTATTCTTCTTCTTCATCATATTTTTATTTGTGACAGGCATTCCTGTAGTTGTTATCTATAAAAGTTTGAAGATTGCACCTTCCGTTCTGCCTGTCACAAAAGACTTACAACAGGATTTGTCCGTGTTCAGTTTGGCCTGCAGCAGCAGGCATTTTCCAGGGGCACCACGAGGAGGAACGGACTCACCCCCATACACTGCTTAGTCTTCTTCTGCTTATAATTTAGATAATATCATTTGCTCTTATTTTTAGTCTTATGCTTAATGTTCTTCTGCTTTTGGTTTTTCTGCTTCTTGGTCTTCTGTCTCTTGTTGTTCTGCATCTTGGTGGTTGTCTTCATGTTCTTTGTCCTCTTGGTCATCTTCTTGAGGGTCATCTTTTTGGTCTTCTTCGGTGTGGTCTTCAGGGTCATCGTCTTCAGGGTATTAAAAAACAATTCCACAAGCTTGAACTTGGAAAAGTAGCAGAAGGTACAAGAAGGCTGAGGAACTGCAGAGAACCAGCTGATGATACTGGAACCCGGATGGGTAGCAGAAGGAACAATAGCAAATGGAACTAGCGAGGACCAGCTGACGGTGCTGGAACCTGGAGGTACAGCAGAAGGAACAAGAGCCAATGGCATAACCGTGGACCAGCTGACGGTTCTGGAACACGGTTACTAAGCAGGAGGTACCTGTGCTCCAAAGCACTACCAAGGACCAGCAGACATTGCTGGAACTTGGATACCGAGAAGGAGGCACCTAGGCCTAAGGCACTGCCGAGAACCAGATGACGGTGCTGGAACCCGGATGGGTAGCAGAAGCTGCAAGAGCAAATGAAACTAGCGAGGACCAGCTGATGGTGCTTGAACCCGGAGGGGCAGCAGAAGGAACAAGAGCCAATGGCACAACCGTGGACCAGCTCACGTTGCTGGAACATGGTTACTAAGCAGGAGGTACCTGTGCTACAAAGCACTACCAAGGACCAGCAGACGTTGCTGGAACTCGGATACCGAGAAGGAGGCACCTAGACCAAAGGCACTGCCGAGAACCAGCTGACGGTGCTGGAACCAGGATGGGTAGCAGAAGCTGCAAGAGCAAATGAAACTAGCGAGGACCAGCTGATGGTGCTAGAACCCGGAGGGGCAGCAGAAGGAACAAGAACCAATGGCACAACCGTGGACCAGCTGATGGTGCTGGAACACAGTTACTAAGCAGGAGGTACCTGTGCTACAAAGCACTACCAAGGACCAGCAGATGTTGCTGGAACTCGGATACCGAGAAGGAGGCACCTAGGCCAAAGGCACTGCTGAGAACCAGCTGATGGTGCTGGAACCCGGATGGGTAGCAGAAGCTACAAGAGAAAATGAAACTAGCGAGGACCAGCTGATGGTGCTGGAACCCGGAGGGGCAGCAGAAGGAACAAGAGCCAATGGCACAATCGTGGACCAGCTGACGGTGCTGGAACATGGTTATTAAGCAGGAGGTACCTGTGCTACAAAGCACTACCAAGGACCAGCAGACATTGCTGGAACTCGGATACCAAGAAGGAGGCACCTAGGCCAAAGGCTCTGCCGAGAACCAGCTGGCGGTGCTGGAACCCGTATAGGTAGCACAAGGTACCCATAATCAACAAAGTTGCAAGGCCACGAGTAGGACGCAGTTACCGAAACCCACAGTCCAACAGGGGGTGTTTGTCCTATTGGCACTACGGAAGCAGCCTTTATTACCAGAACCCGCAGCCCACATAGGAAGCACCGAAACTGCAGGCACCATAGACTCGGCTAACCCGACCGCAACACGACAGGACAACGTATTGATGGCAAAGTGACGTTGACACTACCCGAAAACAGCAGGCGTGCTGGAACCAGGCTGGGCAGGAGGGAGTGCCCGTGCCAAAGACACTTCCGAGAACCAGCTGACGGTGCTGGAACCCGGAGGGACAGCAGAAGGAACAACAGCCAATGGCACAACCGTGGACCAGCTGACGGTGCTGGAACACGGTTACTAAGCAGGAGGTACCTGTGCTAGAAAGCACTACCAAGGACCAGCAGACGTTGCTGGAACTCGGATACCAAGAAGGAGGCACCTAGGCCAAAGGCACTGCCGAGAACCAGCTGACGGTGCTGGAACCCGGATAGGTAGCAGAAGGTACCCATGGAAAAGACAAAGTTGCAAGGCCGTGAGCCGGCCGCAGTTACCGAAACCCACAGTCCTACAGGGGGTGCTTGTACTATTGGCACTACGGAACCAGCCTTTATTACCAGAACCCACAGCCCACATAGGAAGCACCTAAACTGCGGGCACCATAGGCTCGACTAACCCGACGGCAACACGACAGGACAACGTATTGGTGGCAAAGTGACGTTGACACTACCCGGAAAAAGCAGGTGCGCTGGAACCAGGCTGGGCAGGAGGGAGTACCCGTGCCAAAGACACTATAGTATTTCCCCTGGCCTCCAACCCCGCCAGTTGCTGCTCTGAAGTGGCGTCTGCATAATCCACACTTGTTCCTGGGTTACAGGGGCTCTGTCATGTCAGTGGATCCCCTGATGTGTATCCGGCAAGGTCTCCTGCTCTGTCTACATTCCCACTACTAGTAGTGGGAATGTGGACAGAGCAGGAGACATAGCCGGACACACATCAGGGGATCCACTGATGTGACAGAGCCCCTGTGACCCAGGAACAAGTGTGGATTATGCAGACGCCACTTCAGAGCAGCAGCTGGCGGGGTTGGAGGCCAGGGGAAATACTAGAGACAGTGGAGCCAGAGGCCTAAGTGGAGCATGGTTAAAAATCAGTAGTAGTGTGACTGTGTAGGCAGCAGGAGACTTTGCCATCAACACAGCAGGAGAGCAGCTGGCGTTACTGAACCCCACTGACACAGGAGCGAGTGTTTCTATCTGTGCGGATGGCACTTCCAAGCAACAACTGGCTGTGTTGAAGCCCAGGATCAATCACGGAGCTGGCTGAGGCCAACTTGGAGCAAGTAGAAAATAAGATGTTGTGTGATTTGGGAGGCAGCAGGAGACTTTGCCATCCACACAGCAGGTTCTTACAGACATACATTCTAGGGAGATTCCAATTCTGCCCAATTCTATATACACCTTGTAGTTTGTCATACACTGGGCAATTTCTGCCGGTTACATTGCGGTGTTATAGACACAGGGCCTGACAGAATCCAACTGTGTCCTGAAGTGTAGAGAGATTCCAATTCTCCACAGTCCTCTATCCACCTTTCTTACAACATCCAGAATCTGCCTGTCACATTGCGGTGTAAAATAAACAGGGCCTGACAGAATCCAGCTGTGTCCTGAAGTCTACAGAGATTCCAATTTTCCCCACTACTATATACACCTTGTACCTTGTTTTACAGTACCATATAGTTGGTGGTTTTTTGGGTACATTTTCCCCAAAAAAGAGGAAGTGTGGTGGAAGAGTCCGTGGAAGTGGGCGGTGGATGGCAGCTGGTAATGATGGTTTTGGTGTTGGTGGTGGATCTGATGGTAGTGGCAAAAGCAAAATAGCACCTAATGCAGGAGGTGTTGAGCCTGCGTCATCGTCTGGCTCCACAAGGCCTCGAAGACTCCCTTTTCTGGGAGTAGGTAAACCGTTTTTAAAGCCGTAGCTTCAAGAACAAGTTTTGGCTTACATTGCTGACTCAGCCTCCAGCTCTATCGCCTCCTCTTCTGAAGTTTTAAAAAATAAAAGCACTGAGTCATCATTGGAGGCTCATGTTCATGAACCACACCTTTCCTTGTGTCCTTCACCCCAACCAAAATTGAAGGATGCGGCAGGCCACACTACAGATTACTCCATGGAGCTGTTTTCACATACCATGCCTGGGTTATCAAGTCAAATCGTGAATTACCCAGGCAAAGATGAATCTGACATGGAGTATACTGATGCACAGCCACTGATAGATGATTCTGCTGGTACATTCACTCAGAGCACTACATTGTCCTCGCAGTGTACTGAGGCAGACTCTGACACAGATGAAACTCAGGTGCCCCTTCCCGCATACTATACCACCATACATGGTGACACAGAGGAAGGTGCACATGACATTGAAGAGGAGGTGATGGATGACCCAGTTGCTGACCCAGATTGGCATCCATTGGGGGTAGAAGGTGCCGCTGCCAATAGCTCAGAAGAGGAGGAGGATCATCCGCAGCGGGCATCGACATCGCAACAGCTGTTATCTAGCAGGCCCCTAGCAGTCCAAAAATGGGTTACAAAAATCAAAAGAGTTGCTGTACAGCTTGGCCAGACGGTCAAAATAGCAGAGCGTGCAAGGCCTCAAAATGTCTTCCATAGTAGGAAGAGTGCAGTGTAGCACTTTTTTGAACAAAATCCTAATGATCAGGCAAAAATTATCTGTAAGAAGTCCGCAAAGACCTTTAGCCGAGGGAAAAATCTGAGAAATTTGAATACCAGTTGCATGCTAAGACATTTAACCACCATGCACTTGCAAGCGTGGACGGACTACCAAAACTCATGTACCACATGTGCTACTGCTCCCAAAGAAGGTAGTCAGCAACGCTACATTGTTTCCCCCACTGTAAGTCCACCGGTTAGCACACCACCAGCAGTAAATGTTGAGTTGTCGTCGCAAGGGCAAATCAGTCAGGGAATCACACTGTTATTGCAACGAAAGACTGAATCTAGGCCATCAGAAAGAACACCAACTCCATCACCATCATCAACCCTCTCTCAGTCCGCCATGTCCACCGCTAGTTCCACCATATGCAGCTCTCAAGTCCAGCTCACCCTACCAGAGACTATGAGTAGGACAAGAAAGTACTCATCCTCTCATCCGCGTACACTGGGTTTGAACACCCACATTGCCAAACTAATCTCGTTAGAGATGATGCCCTATCGGTTGGTTGAAAGCGCAGCTTTCCACGAACTCATGGCCTACGCAGTACCACGCTATGACCTACTCAGTCGCCACTTCTTTTCTCGCAAAGCCATCCCAGCCCTCCACCTTCATGTGAAAGACCGCATTGTCCATGCACTCAAGCAATCAGTGAGTGGAAAGGTGCACCTCACAACTGATGCATGGTCCAGTAGGCATGGCCAGGGCCGTTACGTGTCCATCACTGCGCACTGGGTTAATGTGGTGGATGCAGGGTCCACAGGTTACAGCTGTGATGGCACAGTGCTGCTTAGCCCACGGTATAGGAAACAGTTGGCTGTAGGCGTTCGACCCTCCTCCTCCTCCAGAAGCGAAAGCTTGTCCACAGAGCGCAGTCGCACGAGCACTGCATCCGCAGCTGACAGTGGTGCACACGAGGTGTCCCACTATCGATCAGCTAGTGGAAAGCGTCAGCAGGCTGTGTTTCAGATGATGTGTTTGGGCGACAGACACACGGCGGAGGTACTGGCCGACTACTTTCAGCGACAAACTGAGTCTTGAGGCAGGCAAGGTAGTTAGTGATAATGGCCAGAATATTGTGGCAGCCATAGCCCTTTCAAAGCTCAGACACATACTTGCTTGGCTCACACCTTGAACCTGGTGGTGCAGTGCTTCCTCACTAATTATCCGGAGTTAACAGGCCTGCTCCATAAGGTTCGAAAACTGTGCTCGCACATCCGCCGGTCGCCGGTACACTCCAGTAGTATGCAGAAGCTGCAGTGATTGCTCCACCTTCCCAAGCACCGCCTAATTATCGACGTTGCAACAAGGGGGAACTCCACCCTGCACATGGTTGAGCGGCTGTGCGAACAGAGGCAGGCCGCAATGCATTTGTGGGAGGATACACGGGCAGGCACTTTGAGGGCAGACATGGAGTTGACAAGTGTGCAGTGGTCAAGGCTGAAAGACCTCTGTAAAGTCCTTAAATGTTTTGAGGAATGCACACGGCTGGTAAGCACAGACAACGCCATCATAAGCATGAGAATCCCACTTATAGAATCATAGAATCGTAGAGTTGGAAGGGACCTCCTGGGCCATCTGGTCCAACCCCCTGCTCAAAGCAGTATTCGCTAAATCATCCCAGTCAGATGTCTGTCCAGCCTCTGTTTGAAGACTTCCATTGAAGGAGAACTCACCACTTCTCGTGGCAGCCTGTTCCACTCATTGATCACTCTAACTGTCAAAAAGTTTTTTCTAATATCTAATCTGTGTCTCTTCCCATTCAGTTTCATCCCATTGCTTCTAGTCTTTCCTTGTGCAAATGAGAATAAAGTTGATCCTTCTACAATGTGACAGCCCTTTAGATATTTGTAGACAGCTATTAAGTCTCCTCTCAGTCTTCTCTTTTGTAAACTAAACATTCCCAAATCCTGCAACCTTTCCTCATAAGACAGGGTTTGCAGACCGGTCACCATTCTGGTCGCTCTTTTCTGAACTTGCTCCAGTTTGTTGATGTCTTTTTTAAAATGTGGTGCCCAAAACTGGACACAATATTCCAGATGAGGTCTGACCAAAGAGGAGTAGAGGGAAATAATGACTTCACGTGATCTAGACTGTATGCTTCTGTTAATACATCCTAGAATTGCATTTGCCTTTTTTGCTGCTGCATCACACTGTTGACTCATATTCAGTCTGTGATCTATTAGTATACCCAAGTCTTTTTCACATGTGCTGTCACTTAGCCCTATTCCTCCCATTCTATATATGCTTTTTTCATTTTTATTGCCCAGATGTAGTACTTTGCATTTCTCCCTGTTAAAAACCATTCTGTTAGTTGCTGCCCACTTCTCCAGTTTATTTAAATCTTTTTGAATCCTCTCTCTCTCTTCTCTAGTATTAGCTATCCCTCCTAGCTTTGTGTCATCAGCAAATTTAATCAGTTTACCCTCAATTCCTTCATCTAAATCGTTGATAAAGATGTTGAACAATACAGGGCCCAGGACAGAGCCCTGTGGTACCCCACTTGAGACATTCTTCCAACTGGATGTGCAGCCATTTACGACCACTCTTTGGGTCCGATCACTAAGCCAGTTATGAATCCACCTAACAGTTGCCTTGTCCATTCCATACTTAGTCATTTTTTCAATAAGGATTGAATGAGAGACTTTGTCAAATGCTTTGCTGAAGTCAAGATATACTATATCTACAGCATTTCCTTGATCCACCCAATCAGTGATACCGTCATAGAAGGAAATTAAGTTAGTCTGACATGACTTATTAGTTAGAAACCCATGCTGACTCTGTTTAATCACTTCATTCTTATCCAGGTATTGACATACATGTTGTTTAATAATTTGTTCAAAGATCTTTCCTGGTATAGAAGTCAGACTCACCGGCCTATAGTTGCCTGGGTCCACCTTCTTCCCCTTTTTGAAGATAGGAACAACATTTGCTCTTCTCCAGTCTTCTGGCACTTCTCCTGTTCTCCAAGAATTTTCAAAGATTATGGAGAGGGGTTCAAAAATTTCTTCTGCTATCTCCTTCAGTACTCTGGGGTGTAATTCATCTGGACCTGGAGACTTGAATTCATTTAGGTTAGCTAAGTGTTTCCTCACTATCTTTCTGTTTATAGATATCCTGGATTCTTCTATTCCCTTAATAGGACAGTGAATAACAGTTGATGTTGCATTTCCTTTCTGAGAGAAAACAGATGCAAAATAGGAATTTAAAAGTTCAGCCTTTTCAACATCCTGTCTTACCATTTCATCATTTTCATCCTGTAAAAATCCTATAGCATCTTTGACTTTTCTTTTACTTTTGACATATCCCCAAAATCCTTTATTATTGCTTTTGACATCTCTTGCAAGCCTCAGTTCATTTTCAGCTTTAGCTAATCTGATTTGTGCCCTGCAGGTTCTGCAGACAGCATTATATTCTTCTTTAGATATGCCTCCCTCTTTCCATTTTATAAACATTTTTTTCTTCCTTTTTAGCATGTGCTTAAGTTCTGTGTTCATCCATCCTGGTTTCCTTAAATGCTTCCTATTCTTCCCTCTTTTCGGAATTGTTAACAACTGTGCTTTGAGAATTTCATTTTTCAAGATTTCCCATCCTTCCTGGACATTTTTGTCTTTAAGGATATCCAGCCATTGGATCCCTCCAATTCTCTTTCTGAATCCCTTAAAATCTGCCTTTCTGAAATCTAACCTTGACGTCTGAGTCTTCACAGGTCTTCCACCTCTAGTTATCCAGTCTTCACAGGTCTTCCACCTCTAGTTATCCAGTTATCTAGTTATCTAGTTATTATGCGTCTGCTCGTGCAAACTTTGACGCTCATCAAGGAGCAGGCGTCTGCAGCTGAGGATGATGAGGAAGAGGAGGAGGGAAGCCTTGATGACAGTCAGCCATTGTCTGTTCAGGGAACTGTCGTGGACGAGGTGGAGGAAGAAGAGGAGAAGGAGGATGATGATGGCAATGATTATTTAGGGGAGGAGGATGCTTCTCGTGGGGCAAGAGAAAATGTTGGCATGGCAAGGTCTGGTACTGGGTTTGTGCGTGACTGGAGGGATGTGGATTTGCCTGAAAGTGCTCCTCCACCCAGCACTCGCTGTGCATCATTGACACCGGTAACATTGGTCCACATGTCAGATTATGCCTTGCAGATCCTAAAAAGGGACCTCCACATTGCCAAAATGATGAACGATGATGACTACTGGTTGGCCAGCATCCTGGATCCACGCTATAAAGGCAAATTCCAAAACATCATGCCACAGGAGAACCTTGACCTAATATTGACTAACAAACAAGCAACTCTGGTAAACCGGTTGGTTGAGGCATTCCCAGGACACAGCAGCGGTGATGGTTGTCACACGAGCCGTAAGGGCAGCATGGTGGCTCAGTGGTTAGCGCTGCAGCCTTGCAGCGCTGGGGTCCTGGGTTTGAATCCCACCAAGGACAACATCTGCAAGGAGTTTGTATGTTCTCCCCGTGTTTGCGTGGGTTTCCTCTGGGTACTACGGTTTCCTCCCACATTCCAAAGACAATACTGATAGGGAATTTAGATTGTGAGCCCCATTGGGGACAGTGATGATAATGTGTGTAAACTGTAAAGCGCTGCAGAATATGTTAGCGCTATATAAAGATTTATTTATTATATTTTATTATTAGGGGCCGGGGGCAACTTGGAAGAGGTGTTGGTCGTGCACACATCAGAAGTGGCGTTGGAGACAGGGGTTTCATGACCTCAGGGTCTGATTTTGTGGCTGGGGTCCCTCAGGGTCTGATTTTGTGGGTGGGGCCCCTCAGGGTCCGATTTTGTGATCAGAGCCCCTCAGGGTCTGATTTTGTGGCCGGGGTCTCTCAGGGTCCGATTTTATGGCCGGGGCCCTTCAGGGTCCGGATTTGTGGGTGGGGCCCCTCAGGGTCCAATTTTGTGGGTGGGGCCCCTCAGGGTCCAATTTTGTGGCTGGGGACCCACAGGGTCTGATTTTGTGGCTGGGGCCCCTCAGGGTCCGATTTTGAGGGTCGGGCCCCTCAGGGTCTAATTTGGTGGGTGGAGCCCTCAAGGTCCGATTTTGTGGACGGGGCCCCTCAGGGTCCAATTTTGTGGGTGGGGCCCCTCAGGGCTCGATTTTGTGGCTGGGGCCCCTCAGGGTCTGATTTTGTGGCTGGGTCCCCTCAGGGTCTGATTTTGTGGGTGGGGCCACTCAGGGTACAATTTTGTGACCGGTGACCCTCAGGGTCTGATTTTGTGGTTGGGGCCCCTCAGGGTCCGATTTTGTGGCTGGGGCCCCACAGGGTCTGTATTTGTGGGTGGGTCCCCTCAGGGTCCGATTTTGTGGGTGGGTCCCCTCAGGGTCCGATTTTGTGGGTGGGGCCCCTCAGGGTCCGATTTTGTGGCTGGGGTCCCTCAGGGTCTGATTTTGTAAGTGGGGCCCCTCAGGGTCCGATTTTGTGACCGGGGCCCCTTAGGGTCCGATTTTGTGACTGGGGCCCCTCTGGGTTCGATTTTGTGGGTGGGGCCCCTCAGGGTCTGATTCTGTGGCTGGGGCCTTTCAGGGTCTGATTTTGTGGCTGGGGCCCCTCAGGGTCTGATTTTGTGGGTGGGGCCCCTCAGGGTCCGATTTTGTGGCCGGGGTCTCTCAGGGTCCGATTTTGTGGCCGGGGCCCCTCAGGGTCTGTATTTGTGGGTGGGTCCCCTCAGGGTCCGATTTTGTGAGTGGGTCCCCTCAGGATCCGATTTTGTGGGTGGGGCCCCTCAGGGTCCGATTTTGTGGCTGGGGTCCCTCAGGGTCTGATTTTGTAAGCGGGGCTCCTCAGGGTCCGATTTTGTGACCGGGGACCCTTAGGGTCCAATTTTGTGACTGGGGCCCCTCTGGGTTCGATTTTGTGGGTGGGGCCCCTCAGGGTCTGGTTTTGTGGCTGGGGCCCCTCAGGGTCTGATTTTGTGGCTGGGGCCCCTCAGGGTCTCATTTTGTGGGTGGGGCCCCTCAGGGTCCGATTTTGTGACCGGGGCCCCTCAGGGTCTGATTTTGTGGCTGGGGCCCCTCAGGGTCCGATTTTGTGGGTGGGGCCCCTCAGGGTCCGATTTTGTGACCGGGGACCATCAGGGTCTGATTTTGTGGTTGGGGCCCCTCGGGGTCCGATTTTGTGGCCGGGGCCCCTCAGGGTCTGGATTTGTGGGTGGGTCCCCTCAGGGTCCGATTTTGTGGCTGGGGCCCCTCAGGGTCTGATTTTGTGGGTGGGGCCCCTAAGGGTCCGATTTTATGGGTGGGGCCCCTCAGGGTTCGATTTTGTGGCTGGGGTCCCTCGGGGTCTGATTTTGTGGGTGGAACCCCTCACGGTCCGATTTTGTGGGTGGGGCCCCTCTGGGTTCGATTTTGTGGCCGGGGTCTCTCAGGGTCCGATTTTGTGGGTGGAGCCCCTCAGGGTCTGATTTTGTGGGTGGGGCCCCTCAGGGTCTGATTTTGTGGGTGGGCCCCTCAGGGTCTGATTTTGTGGGTGGGGCCCCTCAGGGTCCGATTTTGTGACCGGGGCACCTCAGGGTCTGATTTTGTGGTTGGGGCCCCTCAGGGTCCTATTTTGTGACTGGGGCCCCTCTAGGTTCGATATTGTGGCCGGGGTCTCTCAGGGTCCGATTTTGTGGTTGGGGCCCCTCAGGGTCTGATTTTGTGGCCGGGCCCACTCAGGGTCCGATTCTGTGGGTGGGGCACCTTAGGGTCTGATTTTGTGAGTGGAGCCCCCTGGGTCCATTTTGGTGGGCGGGGCCACTCTGGGTCCGATTTAGTGGGCGGTGCCCCTCATGGTCCGATTTGGTGGGTGGGGCCCCTCTGGGTCCGATTTGGTGGGCGGGGCCCTTCAGGGTCCGATTTGGTGGGCGGGGTCACTCTGGGTCCGATTTGGTGGTTGGGGCTCCTCAGGGTCCGATTTGGTGGGCGGGGCTCCTCAGGGTCCGATTTGGTGGACAGGGACCTTTAGGGTCCGATTTGGTGGGCTGGGCCACTCTGGGTCTGATTTTTTGAGCGGGGCCACACTGGGTCCGATTTGGAGGCCAGGGTGGCTCAGCCTCCAATTTGGAGGCTGGGGTGGTTCAGCCTCCGATTTGGAGGCCGGGGTGGCTCAGCCTCCGATTTGGAGGCCGGGGTCACTCAGCTTTCGATTTGGCGCGCCGGCCCTTTAAGACTCATTTCGGTGCGTCGGCCCTTTAAGAATCACTTTGACACGTCGGCCCTTTAAGAGCCAGGGTGGCTCACTGGGCTTCTAAATCCACTTTGGCGCACATTCTCTCTCAGGGGCATTTGTCATGTGATGAAGCTAGATTTGCATTTGTGCTGTGGGTTTCGCTTTAAGAGCTGATATTATGTGGCAGAAGCTCTGTCTTGGAGAGGTCATGTGACGCTCGTAGGCGTTGGCATAGTAACTGGGTGTGCCTGCGCATATCAATGAGCTTAACTGCTATTTCAATCGCCTCAGGGCACGTTTTGCCATTTCCCATTGAAAAGCATTGACACAGTGCATTCCAATGACGGGAAAAAAAATTTTCAAACGCAAATTGCGCAAAAACTACAAATCCGATCGACATGAAAAATACTTAGCACACCTCTCATGGACGCTGGCTTCGAAGCGACACCTCAACGGCGTCTGTGCGTGTAGCGGTTCGGGCCGCATTAACTGCGGAAATCAACTGGAAAATAATAAGAAGAAGAAGAATAAGTTAGCAGCGTTCGGATTACAATATAGTGGTTTTTTCAAACCACTATAATAAGTTAGCAGCGTTCGGATTACAATATAGTGGTTTTTTCAAACCACTATAATAAGTTAGCAGCGTTCGGATTACATGATAGTGTTTTCTTCAAAGCACTATAAATATAAGAAATCGGATTACAATATGTTGCTTGAACCTAGAGTTTCAAGCACCATAAATATAGATAATAGTAAATTATTGATTTCCTCCAGGCAGGATAAAATTAGTATTAGAGACCTCAATCTAGGGAAAGGGGAGGCGTCAGCATGGGCTTGAAACGCATAGGGCTGTATTTTAGTCCCAGTCCATCCCAAGTCACAATATCCAGAAAAAGGAAATGTTTACAGAAGTGAAGAACATTTAGCGTTCAAACTCTGTTTAACAAATTTTATGGAGGAAAAGACAGATGTAAAAGCCTGCCTCACTGATCAAACCCATAGTTCTTCCCTCCTGGACTGAGTTTGGAACTGATGCTCAGTCTATGATGTTGCCACGTTAATTATTGCTAGGCAACTTCCTTTTATGGTGAGATGCCCCTTTAAGATTCCATCCTCGGATTCCATTATGACATCACTGATGACATGTTAACATTCCACCCCAAGATTCCATTATGACATCATAATGCACCGCGGCTACTTAACCAAGTGCTTACTGCCCAGGTGTCATTGTTGTCAGTGATTGGCTGCGAAGCTGGTGATATACTGACTGCGCTTGGATTTGTTTGAAATGTCTGACATTTCTTCACATAAACTTGAGGAGTTTGCACTACTCCGGGAGATTCTTACCACCTATTCCCCTGACAATGTGCTACCAATACCCGATGGCGTCCTCAGCTTCACTTACCGGCTGGTTATGAAGCTAGTGAGAGACTGCCTGACCAAACACCAACAAGGTCGTATAAGCTCAGAATATCTTGAGCATTTACAGATGAACATCAAGACATTAGTACAACAGGTAAGTAACAGACAATCTGGGTAAAGCATATAAAACAATAATGGATAATATTCATAAAATACAAGCTGGGGAGGGGGGCGGTGATAGCGTGGGCCCGCGTGCTCTTCAATGCCAGGGCTGAATTTTACTCCCAGTCCACCCTGGTCACAATATGTAAAAAAAAAGGAAATGGTTACACATGTAAACAATATTTAGCATCCAAAACCTGGTTAAAATAATTTTGGGTGGGAAAGATGGATATAAAAGCCTGATCAGAAGAGCAAAGCCATGGTTTTCCGTCTTTCCCTGATTCTGGTTCTGATGCTCAACCCATAATGTTGCCAACTTAATTGTTACTAGAATGTTGCTAGGCAACCTCCCTTTATGGTTAGATGCCCCTTTAACCCCTTCACCACCTTGCAATTTTCCGTTTTTGTGCTTTCTTTGTTTTGCTCCCCTTCTTCTCAGATCCAGAACACTTTTTGACCATCAATATAGCCTATGAGGGCTTGTTTTTTGCATGCCGAGTTGTAGTTTTTAATGACACTATAGATTACATATATTGTACTTGAAAACGGGAAAAAAATTCAAGTGAGGTGAAATTGTAAAAAAGTGCAATTCCACAATTCACTAAATGCTAAAACTGACCTGGTAATATGATTCTACAGGACAGTACGCGAATGCAGATACCAAACATGTATAGGTCCTTTTTTTTTCTATTTAAGTGGTGGGAAAAAAAAAATCTGAACGCCGGAAATGAGTCGGTGTTCATAAAAGATGATCAATGGACAGGCACACTGGTCTTCTGCACACCCCCGGCTTTTATGATAACCCATTGCAACCCCAGAATCATGGGACAAGGGCTCTGATGAGCGAGACTTGAGACACGGTTTCGGTCCGAACGTCTTAAATGCCGTTGTTAGTGATTAACAGCAGCATTTAAGTGGTTGACAGCCAAAATCCATCTGCATCTATTTGCAGGACATGACAGCTGATCACACCATCAACTGTCATGTGCGGGTAGAGATGCGGGCTCTGTCGCTGCCTAAAAAAGACAGGGACACGACCTTGGACGTACCTATACTTTCAAAGTTGTAAATCGGTTAAGGTTCCATCCTTGATTCCATGATGACATCACTGATGACATGTTAACATTCCACCACAAGATTCCATTATGACATCATAATGCACCACCACTACCTGCCCAAGTGCTTACTGCCCAGGTGTCATTGTTGTCAGTGATTGGCTGTGAAGCTGGTGATATACTGACTGCGCTTGGATTTGCTTGAAATGTCTGGAATTTCTTCAGATATACTTGAGGAGTTGGCACTACTCCAGGGGATTCTTACCACCTATGCCCCTGACAAAGTGCTACCCCTACCCGATGGCGTCCTCAGCTTCACTTACCGGCTGGTTGTGAAGCTAGTGAGCGACTGCCTGACCAAACACCAACAAGGTCGTATAAGCTCAGGATATCTTGAGCATTTACAGATGAACATCAGGACATTAGTACAACAGGCAACAGACAATCTGGGCAAAGCATATAAAACAATAATGGATAATATTCACAGCACATGAAACAATAATGAATAAAATTCACAAAATACAAGTTTATTTACATGAAATATGTATTTTGGCCAAGAGCAATATAATTTATAGCTTATAAGAAATATCCATATATGTAGTAATTGTAGCTGTAGATTGCAGGAGTAAAATGGTGACATAAATAGCGTCCTATATTCTCTACTTTCTCTCATGATTTTCCTTTTTTGTTTATTTCCATTTTTATAGGCTGAAGAAAGATCCCAATATGGAGATTTGACCTTTTTTAAAGAATTGGTCGCACAGTTCCTGATTGTACTACGGCATATTGCCCGCTCACTGAAGCTTTTGGTAAGAATCCGTCATCTTCTATATCTCATGTCTTTCTTGTCTGATCTTCTCCAGATTACTAGTCATATAGCAGATTGTCATATTTCTCATTTTAGAAGCCCCCTGTCCGCTCCAGGCAGATACAGGATCTTTTATGGCAGCCTGTCTCTGCTCCATCCTCGGTGGGGACAGTCTGTACTGTGCTCAGTGGTGCGGACCTTTCATATCACATCGGTCTCGCTTTATCTTCACAATCTTCCTTCTTGTAAATGCTGCAGTTCTGGTAATAGATGTTATTGGAGAACTGTCGTATATACAAGTCCCTTATATATTAATGTGGATTTACTGGACGGAGCGGCCGTGTATATTCCCCGCCATTATGTAAATCCAGCTTTAGTCCATTCTGTCTTTTGTGTACTGTAATTTAGCATTTGTGAATTGTTATATTAATTGCGCATATTATATCCATCAGGAAACACCGGAGGGTGACTCCAAAGAGGGGCAACACCGAAATATCGCTGACCCCAATACCAGTGAGCCAGGGCTAAAAAGCGATCTGATTGAAGGTAAGCTGATCATCTTGCATTCCTACAAATATTAATATTATGGAGACACCAGAGAATATAAAATTTACTCTTCATCCTCTGTATGAGGCCGGTGACGGCTCCTGAACCTCCTATAGACTATAATGGAGAGGGCTCATGCAAATCTGAAAACCCCTCTGGTTCTCTCTTGTGGGATCTTCTCAGCCCCAAAATGCACAGAGGACCTCACAGGGTCCCCATCCAAGTCACTGTCAGAACCCAAGCAATCACACATTTATGGTAGAGTATATCTATCTATGGATGTGCCATAAGTATATCCAGTATGTGCAGAATATCCATAGAACTAGTATTATGCCATTTACTTGTCTTTCCTTCCTTATATCGATGTGTTATATATTCAGTTCTGATATCGTCTAATACATGATGTCTCATTATTTTATCATTATATTAGAGACAACTGAGCCGGCAACTGCTGACGGTGGAACATCTGAGACACCAGAGATCCCCGAATCTGCCAGTGTAAGTATCAGAGAAAACATCTGTATATCATCAGATAACGGGGTATGAATTACACATCACATGTTACACCCCAGAGTACAGTGGGTTAATGCTATTCTTAATGTAGATTGGACCTATTATTATTATTCCTGTCTCCTCTGTGTGATGTCCCTTACCATCCCCTCCATACAATGATATATGTGTATGGAGGATATCCCTATAATATAATAATGTCTGGGGAGCGTCCTGCTGCTATCATGTCCTCTACATCTGCTGCAGTGTAATCAGTGGGGTCATAATGTAGAGAAGTTCCTGCAACTTTTATGTCTCATTGTCATTTCTTATTCTTCTAGGCCGTTGTCAGATCATTGACCCCTATGAGAAAACCAAGTAAGAGCGACTATACCCAGATCAAAGAGATCGGCAGTGGAGCTTTTGGGTGAGCGTTATGTATAATCTACATTTTTCCCAAACTCCTTATGATGATGCCTCTTTCTATATGTCCTGCCTTAGGGAAATTCCTGTATATGAGTCTACATCTAAATGCTACTGTATTCCAAGACATGTAACATTTTTATTTTTTCATCCCATAGAGCTTTGTAAAGACTTGTTTTTTATGTGTTGAGCTGTTGTTATCGGAACCACTTTGCACTAGATCTATTCTACATCTAGTCATCTAGTCCACATCTACTGTATTTTTCGGACTATAAGACGCACCGGACCATAAGACACACCCCAAATTTTGGGGTGGAAAATAGGGGAAAAAAATAATGTGTCAAATGGGGTCCGTCTTACAGTCTGAATTCCGTGGGATGGCTGTGCTCTGTGGGGTGGCTGTGTCCGTGGGGTGGCTGTGCTCTGGTCACAATATACTTAAAAATCTTGTTGCGGCGGTCCCGTGGCGGGGGTCCCAATGCAGCCTCCCTGTGCTCTGTGGTGCGGTGGTGTCGGGGCTCTGTAGTGTGGCTGCAGCGGGGCTCTGTGCTGCGTGGGGGGCTCCGTCTGCATTTCGTTAAAGCCCGAAAGCCTCCCGCAGCTCAGTTGCTGCGACGCGGAGGCCTCCTGACAGATGGCCGCCAGGGGCCTCCGGAAAGATGGCCGCTTCTCAGTTTCAGATCTCCGCAGCGAGATCTTGTCCAGAGATCTTGTCCCGAGATCTCGGGACAAGATCTCGTTGCCGTGATTTGAATTTGAGTATGCGCCGCTCCCAGCGGCCATCTTTCTGGAGGACACCGCGCTGCAGCAACGGAGCTGCGGGGGTTTCAGGCTTTAACGAAATGCCGGCGGAGCCCCCCACGCAGCAGATCCCCGCTGCAGCAACCCTACAGAGCCCCGACCCCACCGCACCACAGAGCACAAGGAGGCTGCATTGGGACCGCCGTCATGAGACCTCCGCAACAGAATTTCTAAGTATATTGCTACCATAAGACGCACCCCCATTTTCCCCAAAAAAATATTGGGAAAAAACTGCGTCTTATGGTCCAAAAAATACGGTATTTGTCATGATTCAGCTCAGTTATCATGTGATATGGATGAAAACCTCCCATAAGTGATCATTCATGCTGAGTTATTTTGTGTATTTCCAGACATTGATTTCTAGTGACGGCCATACATCTATTATTAACTATTAGTGATGAGCGAGTATACTCGTTACTCGAGATTTCCGAGCATGCTCGGGTGTTCTCCGAGTATTGGATGTGCTTGGAAATTTAGTTTGTGTCACCGCAGCTGCATGATTTGTGGCTGCTAGACAGCCTGAATACATGTGGGGATTTCCTAACAAACACACAATCCTCCTCACATGTATTCAGGCTGTCCAGCAACCACAAATCATGCAGCTGCGGTGACACAAACTAAATTTCTGAGCACGACCAAACTACTTGGAGATCACCCGAGTATGCTCAGAAATCTTGAGTAACGACTCGTTCATCACTATTAACTATTAGGACAGAAGATCATTTGAAATATAGACAGTTAGTAAGAATTCTGTATAAATTATGGCTTTTTCTCCTCTACAGGGCCGTCCACTTAGTGCGTCATAAAGACATAAACAAGGTATTCGCCATGAAGAAACAAGACCGGAGTAACCTGGATCGTCCAGAGTATCTTGAAATGGCCTACCTGGAAAGGGACATCGCAATATTCGCTGATTGTCCCTTTGTTGTCTCCACGCTTTGTTCCTTCCCAACTAAACGACATCTGTGTATGGTCATGGACTTTGGAGCAGGTAAGACATATCCATTGTATCTCTATCCAGCCCATTTCTGCTTAAATATATAAAGCTATCAATGTATTTATATGTCATTAATCTACATGCTCAGAAGAGCAGTTTTGGAGGGTTGCCTCTTTCTGACAGATAATAATTTTCATTGCTTCTTATTGCATTTTTTCTTCTGATGTTGGGCGATCAAAAACACTGCAATTCCATCTGAGTTTATTTGTTTTTATATTATTTATTTTGAATGGAGAAAAAGTGATTTTATATTTATTTTCTTTCCCCAAATATTTTTATTATTTTTTAGTCTCCATAAGGGACCTGAACTTGTGATTATATAATCGTAAATACTATGTACTGCAATATGGGCATTGCAGAATATGGTGAAAATCTTGGTCCACTATGAAGCCAAGCTACACAGTGACTGTCACAGAAGTACCATAATGGCAAGGATAATAGTCTTCCGCAGACACTCAGCAGCCATAGCAAACCACTGACATGGAATGGGGGCGATGAGTGCTTAGAGCAGCTCGCCTCCAGGTCACCTGCTGTAAATGCCGCTGTCAGATATTGACAGTGTAATGTAAGAGTTTACCAGCAGGGGGCAGATCTCAGCTCTTTTTGTATAGGATTACTCTGCAGTATACAGTATACGCTCTACATCACACTGTATCTCTATGATTGACTCCCTGCCCCAATGTCTCACCTTATTTCTCATTCACACTCATCATGTGTAATTTACATTGTAACAAACCCTCACCTGTCATATTTGCTTTCTGCTCTAGGAGGAGACTGTGACAGTCTCTTAAAGGTTTATGGCCGTTTACCGCTCTCCTTGGCCCGCTTGTATGTTGCAGAAACGGTTCTTGCTGTGGAATATCTGCACAGCTTTGGTGTGGTTCACCGAGACCTGAAGCCTTTAAAGTAAGTGAACGCTGCAGTATAATAAAGGGAGAGACAGTTATAGTTTGGTGTACAGTCTGTGGGTTTTTACTTAGGGCTGACAATATCTTTTCTTTCACAGCCTTATAATATCATCAACTGGACATATCAAAGTCACCGATTTTGGGCTTTCAAAACTCGGACTCATGAGACCAACATCAGACATTTACAAGGCTCGAACTAAAGACATCACCAAAGAGTTCCGTGATAAAGAGGTTAGCTATAGATTAAAAACTTATTCTTCACAGATCTGATCTATTTCTGATATTTTCTCACATAGAAAACTTTTACACTGATATTATTTGTCACAGTAATTTTCATTGATCATCTTCTCATTGTTCTGTTGGTTTCCAGACGAGCGGCACCTTGCATTATATGGCCCCAGAAGTCCTCTTAAAAGCGGGCTATGGAAGGCCTATTGACTGGTGGTCAATAGGAATCATCACATATCAATTTCTTACCGGCGATTTGCCATTTAAAGGAAGATGCGAAGATGAGATTTTCCTCAGAATCATAACAGGTAAGTAAAATAATCTGAATGCTGTGTGATGCCATAGTAATTTGGTTGAGTTGTTAGGTTCATACTTTGGTTTAGTTACTTGTTGTTTTTGATAGTTTTTTAAATTATAGTAAATATAGAGACTTTCTTTTCTGTAACATTTACTTTTTATATAACAGAATCCATCATTTTGAAATTTCAAAATCATGCTGTTCATCCCGATGCTGAAAACTTCATTACTCAGCTGCTCAGAAAAAGTCCCAACCTTAGACTCGGGACAGGTAATGTATATAGTAGTATTAATAATGACTTATAACTCCACTGTGCCCTGACAAATAGATAATTTCCATGAGGATTAGCACTGAGGTCTCTGTGTTACCTCCTTGTCTATTTCCCATTCTTCATGCCTTGACTTACAGTATATTTTGGCTCTGCTATGTCTTCAGTTTAGATTACCATAAAATGTACAGTCTTCCTAATATTGTCTGGATCACTTTTTTCTTGTCTTCCGTTTCCAGGAGGAGCAAATAAAATCAAGAGTCATCCATTCCTGAGTGAGTTAGATTTTGAGAATCTTGAAAATCAGGAGCCAGAGTTTAGGCCAATTCTTAGGTCAGAGGAGGACACCCACTACTTTCCCAGTAAGTAGAATGAGACGTCATCTGGTTAAAGCTGCCGTTTGTCTTGTCTTTTATTTTATGTGACAATATGTTCCCATCATTATTAGTAATAACATGGTGATGGTCTGTGATTATATTAATAATCTCTGATAATACTTGTATTTTGTAGCTTGTATTGAGAGACTCAAACATATAGATTCAGATGAGAGTGACACAAGTGAAGTCAGTGATTGGCCAGAAAGCCTAAACTATGCGTCATCTTCTCAAAGACTTTCTAAGGTAAGTATGTGATCAGTAAATCCACAAAACTATAACTAAAATAATATAAAAACTCTCTCTCTATATATATATATTTAATTTTACTCTGTGTATTTTAGCTATATGCAACCAATACCAGGATGATGAGCAATGAAGATCATGAGCCATCTCCAGATTGTTCTCTACAGACCAGCACAAAACACTCAGACGTGTGAGTAGATTATTATTATGGGGTATAGTACTGACAAATCTTCAGAATACCAAATACAAGTCGCATATGACACAATACTAAATCTAGAATCCACCATTCCATGATTGATGATCACTGTGGGGTCTGGCTTGTCATAACACTGGTGAGTTGATCATTGTGACCAGCCTTTCATTTCTATTTCATTAAAGCCCTTTATTACTAGTTATTCTTCATTCTTGCTGACAGAAGGCAGTTCTGTGCAAGGTATACCCTTCATTTTGTCCAAGTGTCCTAATTGCCCATAAAAAAGGAGTCTTTTTATTTTTCATTGCTTTCACTTGTAATTTATTTATTTTTCTTCTACTAAACAGGCAGAAAGATTCTCCTACTAGAAATGATGGTGATAATCAGTGTTTCACTACTGAAAACAACAAGTCACCCTCTCCCATATTGTCAGGTAAGTGCAGGTCTATAGGAGATCTTGTTGTCGTCACTGATCAAAAGGTGTCAATGTAAATGTTACATGAGGACTCAGAAAATCACTGCTTTTCTGTGCCTTTAAAATAAACAACAATCCAACACGTTAATGTATAAAATTCTCACTCTTATGGGCTGCGCATTAAAAGGTATAAGGGGCCATACAGTCTGGTGCCTGATACTGATCACGAATACTCTGCCCTTGGCTCAGTCAGGCCCCAAACTAACCCTATAACTACCCTTAATGCGCCACAGATGTTTTAACCCTTTAACTCCCAAAGCTTTTTTCGGTTTTGTGATTTTATTTTTCGCTCCCCTTATTTCCAGAGCCATAACTTTTTTATTTTAAGGTCAATATGGCCGTGTGAGGGCTTATTTTTTGTGGGACGAGTTGTAATTTTGAACAATACCATTGGTTTTGCCAAGTCTTGTAACAGAAAACGGGAAAAAAATTCCAAGTGCAGTAAAATTGCAAAAAAAGTGCAATCCCGTACTTAATTTTTGATTGGCTTTATTGCTAGGTTCACTAAATGCCAAAACTGACCTGCGATTTTGATTTTGCAAGTCATTACGAGTTCGTAGACACCAAGCATGTCTAGGTTCTTTTTTATCTAAGTGGTGAAGAAAAATTCCAAACTTTCCAAAAAAAAAAAATTGCGCCCTTTTCTGAGACCAGTAGCGTCTCCATTTTTCATGATCTCTGGTTGGTTGAGGGCTTATTTTTTGTGCGCCGAGCTGACTTTTTTAATGATAACACTTTTGTGCAGATGCATTCTTTTGATTGCCCATTATTGCATTTTAATGCAATGTCGTGGCGACCAAAAAAACGCAATTCTGGCTTTTCGATTTGTTTTCTCGCTCAGCCATTTTGCGATAGGGTTAATCCTTTTTTTATTGATAGATCGGACATAGATAGATTCTGAACATGGTAATACCAAATATGTGTATTGTTTAATTTTGGATAGGGCAAAAGAGGGGTGATTTAAAATCTTGTTTTTTTTAATTTTTTTATATTTTTAAAAACATTTTTTTAATTTTGGCATGCTTCAATGGCCTCCATAGGAGGCTAGAAACTGCCATAACTCGATTGCCTCTGCTACATAGAGGAGATGCATAGATCATCTCTATGTAGCAGAATTACAGGTGTGCTATGAACGCCGACCACAGGGTTGCGCTCATAGCAATCCGGCATCAGCAACCATAAAGATATGACTCTAATCTTTTGACTTGATATTAATCTAATCTTATAGGAGTTTATCATTGACATGTTTTTCTTACTTTTTTATATGATTTTCCAGTTGAGAACAAAAATAAATCTGCATTAAACCTGGGAGAAGAGAAAAACCCAGAAATAGTAGCAGAGACAGAACCTAGCAGAGGTAAGTGTGACAATAAGGTCTATGTTGTGTGATGTCGGCGACTGAGAATAATTCATGAGGAGGAGATGTTATATGTCAGTGGTGGATTGTCTCATCTATGACTAACAATGATCATTGACTTGTTTTTCTTTTTTTATATGAATTTCCAGTTGAGATGAAAAATACATCTGCATTAAAACTGGGAGAAGAGCATGACCCTGAAATTGTAGCAGAGACAGAATCTAGCAGAGGTAAGTGTGACGATAAGGTCTATGTTGTCTGATGTCGGCGACTGAGAATAATTCACAAGGAGGATATATTATATGCAGTTATAAGCGAGTGTGCTCTTTACTCGTTACATGCTCGGGTGTTCTCTGAGTAGTTTGGGCGTGCTCGGAAATCAAGTTTTAGTCCCCGCAGCTGCATGATTAGAGACTGCTAGACCGCCTGAATTCATGTGAGGATTTCCGAAGAAACAGGCAATCCTTCCCACATGTATTCAGACTGTCTAGCAGCTGCAAATCATGCAGCTGTGGGGACTAAACCTTAATTCACGAGCACGCTCAAAAGTCTAGGAGAACACCCGAGAAACGAACACACTCCCTCATCACTATATGTCAATGGTGGGATTTTCACATCTATGACTGACAATGATCATTGACTTGTTTTTCTTACTTTTTTATATGAATTTCCAGTTGATACAAAAAATACATCTGCATTAAAACTGGGAGAGGATCAAGACTCAGGAATGGTAGCAGAGACAGAACCTAGCAGAGGTAAGTTTGACAATAAGGTCTATGTTGTCTGATGTCGGCAACTGAGAATAATTCACGAGGATGAGATGTTATATTTAGTGATAAGCGAGTGTGCTCTTTACTTGAGTTTTCCGAACATGCTCTGGTGGTCTCTGAGTAGTTTGGGCCTGTTCGGAAATCAAGTTTTAATTCCCGCAGCTGCATGATTTGAGACTGCTTAACAACCTGAATTCATGTGAGGATTTTTGAAAAAACGTGCAATCATCCCCGCATGTATTCAGGCTGTCTAGCAGCTGCAAACCATGCAGCTGCGGGGACTAAAATTTAATTTCCGAGCACGCCCAAAATACTCGGCAAACACCCAGAGAACACCTGAGCATGCTTAGAAAACTCAATTAACGAGCACAATCGCTCATCACTACATATAATATATCCTCCTTGGGAATTATTCTCAGTTGCCGACATCAAACAGTCAGTCCCTGCAGCTGCATGATTTGCGGCTGACAGCCTGAATACATGGGGGATTGCCCGTTCTTTAGCAAAAATCCCCACATGTATTCAGGCGTTCCAGCAGCCGCAAATCATGCAGCTGCAAGGACTAAAACTTAATTCACGAGTACGCTCAAAATACATGGAGAACACCCGAGCATGCGCGGAAAACTCCAGTAACGAGCACACTCGCTTATCACTATAAGTCAATGGTGTGATTTTCACATCTATGACTGACAATGATCATTGACTTGTATTTCTTACTTTTTTACATGAATTTCCAGTTGAGACAAATACATCTGCATTAAAACTGGGAGAAGATCATGACCCAGAAATAGTAGTAGAGACAGAGTCTAGCAGAGGTAAGTGTGACAATAAGGTCTATGTTGTCTGATGTCGGCGACAGAATAATTCACGAGGACGATATATTATATGTCAATGGTGGGATTTTCACATCTATGACTGACAATGATCATTGACTTGTATTTCTTACTTTTTTACACGATTTTCCAGTTGAGACAAATACATCTGCATTAAAACTGGGAGACGATCAAGACCCAGAAATAGTAGTAGAGACAGAGTCTAGCAGAGGTAAGTGTGACAATAAGGTCTATGTTGTCTGATGTCGGCGACAGAATAATTCACGAGGACGATATATTATATGTCAATGGTGGGATTTTCACATCTATGACTGACAATGATCATTGACTTGTATTTCTTACTTTTTTACATGAATTTCCAGTTGAGACAAATACATCTGCATTAAAACTGGGAGAAGATCATGACCCAGAAATAGTAGTAGAGACAGAGTCTAGCAGAGGTAAGTGTGACAATAAGGTCTATGTTGTCTGATGTCGGCGACAGAATAATTCACGAGGACGATATATTATATGTCAATGGTGGGATTTTCACATCTATGAGTGACAATGATCATTGACTTGTATTTCTTACTTTTTTACATGATTTTCCAGTTGAGACAAATACATCTGCATTAAAACTGGGAGACGATCAAGACCCAGAAATAGTAGTAGAGACAGAGTCTAGCAGAGGTAAGTGTGACAATAAGGTCTATGTTGTCTGATGTCAGCGACAGAATAATTCACGAGGACGATATATTATATGTCAATGGTGGGATTTTCACATCTATGACTGACAATGATCATTGACTTGTATTTCTTACTTTTTTACATGAATTTCCAGTTGAGACAAATACATCTGCAATAAAACTGGGAGACGATCAAGACCCAGAAATAGTAGTAGAGATAGAGTCTAGCAGAGGTAAGTGTGACAATAAGGTCTATGTGGTCTGATGTTGGCGATTGAGAATTATTCACGAGGAGGAGATGTTAACTCCCAGTTACACGATTGCTACATGGATGATGATTGAAAATGATCACTGACTTGTTTTTTTTTTACTTTTTATATGAATTTCTAGTTGAGAAGAAAAATAACTCTGCAAAAATACTGGTAGAAGAGCAAAATGCCCAAATAGTAGAAGAGCGAAAACCTAGAAGACGTAAGTGTGATAATAAAGTCTATATTGTTTGATGTTGGCCAGTGGGAATAATTCATGTGGAGAAGATGCTATCTGTCAGTGGTGGGATTGTCACATGTATGATGACTTGCAATGATCCTGTTGCTCTGCACGGATAAGATTTCTCTACCGTCCTGCCACAATGACACCAAAGCAGTATCCTCTAATATGGAGTTCCATTACTTACATTAGTTTTATATCTCTTCTCCTAGGTTCCATCTTCCGCCGGATTATATCATCCTGCCGGCGAGGATTATCCAGGGCCGCTCGCAGCATCAGAAGATGCATTTGTCCAATCTGTCCATAGGGCACAATATACATCTAGTACAGCAAGTCCATCATCAAAGCTGTACTTGGGCAGCACGGTGGCTCAGTGGTTAGCACTGTTGCTTTGCAGCACTGGGATCCTGGGTTTAAATGTCACTAAGGAAAACATCTGCATGGAGTTTGTATGTTCTCCCCGTGTTTGCGTGGGTTTCCTCCGGGTACTCCGGTTTCCTCCCACACACCAAAGACATACTGATTGGGAATTCCAAATTTAAAAAAATAAAATAAAAATTCTAAATTAATGTTCCTTTGTAATAGAATATTTCTGAAATATATGGCATACCAATACTGTACGTCGTACATGTTTGAAGCACCCTCATGAAGTTTTGTTTTTTCACTAAACGTGTATGTGTTGTAGTGTGGTGAGGTAATATACTTCCCTACTGCCGTCTTCTCTGAGATCAAGCTCTGTCCGGCTCCACTTTTGTGTGATGTCATAACAACATAGTTACATACATAGGTTGAAAAAAGACCTAGGTCCATCAAGTTTAACCTTTCTCCACCAATTGTCCATTTTGTCACTAAATTAAATATAACCCACAATGTTATGTGTATTGAGGAAATCATCAAGCCCTTTTTAAAAGCTGTTGTAGTGTCTGCTATTCTTGTGGTCGGCATTCCACAGTGTCACTGCTCTAACTGTAAATAACCCTTTCCTATTTAGCTGTTGGAATCGCCTGTCATCGCTCTTTAGCTCACTGTATACTCTCGGTGTGAGCGAGAAGTCTCTTCTATAATGGGAGCCTATGGAGCCTTGTTCTGATGCTTCATAGGCTTACATTGTTAAAGGGAACCTGTCACCTCGTTTTTCAGCTATAAGCTGCGGCCACTGCCTTTCGGGGCTTATCAACAGCATTCTAGAAAGCTGTAGAAAGGCAGTGGCCGTGGCTTATAGCTGAAAAACGAGGTGACAGGTTCCCTTTACTCACTTCATACTTGCCGATGTGGGAGATGATGTGACCTGGTCATCATCTAGCCGTGACAATTATTCCCTTATAAAAGCTTCTAGAGACATGCATAACCAGTAGGACTTGGGCATCCTAGGACAGTCCTACTTGGACTATATTCACGTTGGACTATGATCAGTGGCTCTGTCGGTATTTGTGTCTGAAGCCTCGGAGAATGGGATTCAGATGTTCGCACCAACAGGAACATTGACTATAATGATGCAGGCAGAGTCAGTGTTCTATGTTGGCATCATTATATACCTATTTGAGGCAGGCACCAAGACGCCATCTTGGTGTCTGCCTCAAAAAGGCATACAAGGCCAAAAATTATGTCCTACAGAGCACACAGTGACTCCATCTACATCATTATAATCAATGGCTTCATTAACACAAACATCGGAAAACGTTTTTCTAGGGCTTCAGCTGCAAGCCCCCGACCGTAGACAAAGACACAATGTGAACTTAGATTAAGTAATTAAGTTATAGCCATCAAGAAGAAAGAAAAAAAATAGATCCAGCTTACTGCTTGTAGTCCAAATGGATAACTTTTAAATAGTCTGTGGTCTGGCGCATGGGTCGAGATACATACCAAGCTAGCTCCATAGTCAGATAGCCTGTTGAGAAGTATATATCGAGGGAGAGGAGATGTAAGAAGTACACACATCAAGGCAAGGTATTGTGGCATCAAATATTAGTCCAGTATAATAAACTGTGATATGGACCACTATATTAACCCGTATTCAGTAGATGAAAAAGAACTGAAGGGTTAAAGAGCGCCAAAACACTTATAAAATAAATCAATAGTAAACCTCCCTCCATATATACTTCCCAACATTTGCACTCAGGACATGGTTTTTGATGTACTTAAATTAATGCATTTAGCAACAATATACATCTGAAATTTTTTTTGCATATGGCTTAGTGTATTTTGCACATTATATTGATTATGTGGACTAGCTACACACATTATACGTATACAATTGTGTGATGTTATATAGAGCTTGTTATTGCTCCCATGATTATAGCTTATGTTTAATAACCGCTGTCTATTTTAAACGTTTTTAATCATTTTTTTGGTGGTTTGTGTATCCCATGTAATAAAATTGACAATTTTTCTATGGTGATCCCTGCATTTGGTGTATGTCTTCTTGGTTCTTTTTTTGTGATTTACATGTAATTTGGACATACTGTGGTTGGAACCCCTCTAATTAGTCTTATTATCTGATGGTGCCCTCCGCATCCTTGTAGATAGCTTCAAAAAGTAGTAGTAGTAGTAGTAGTAGTATATGTAATTACTGCTATCTCCTGCCAAATTCCTTAGTGAGGAGTGCCGAACATTTATTCAGGTTATTTTTCAACCCAGAACGCTTAAGACAAACCACTATACCAATAATAGTTATGCCATGTTCTTGTATGGACCTTGAGAATATATTCATGTCAGAAGGAGCAAACATCAGAAGGAAGGGTCGGAGGTTGATCATAGAACTTTGCTTTACCTTATTGACTTAAAGGAGTGCAAATCATGAACCGATTGGCTTTATTAAAAAAAATAAAGTTTTTTCCTGATCCCAAGAGACAATCAGAGTGGACATACAGGCATTTTAGGATTCACGGCTGTCAGAGCCAGAACAAAGAACAATTAGTTCCAGTCAGAGCACAACAGTTCATTTTAATGGCTACATTTCATCAGTAACATTCCCTTTATAATCTACAGTAGATGATAAATGGATCTGGCAGATTTAATGGGAATGTGTCCATTTTTTTTCTCAACAATTGGAAAAAAAAATGCAAAAACGTATATTTTTTAATGGTATAAAATAGCAATTTTTGCCCATATTTTCAACTTGAAAAACTGGAGGTAGTGGGGGGCAACGGCTGATATTTGCCGTAAAAATTTAGTCTAATGTGAGATAGTGCAACTGCAGTACACATTGGTGGGATCTGCTCCATGTGTGAGACGTCACTCCTCGCCTTCTAGATGTTTGCCAAAGGATAAGGCAGGATGAAGCGTAGGAGCCATTTTGTTAGTGGCGGCAAAGTGGTATTGACAAGTGGAAAGTGACACAGAGGTCTGTCGTTAGCACATATTCTGTTAGTTGAAGGTGCGCTGCTCACCGTTTCATTCAGTGGCCGCATGAGATACAAGGCTCAGCAGACCGTCACACATGATGGGACTAGATACATGGCTGTGCTCAGTGTAAAGCCTCACTCAAATGTACAGTATAATGTGGGGACATCTGAATGAGGCTTTACACTGACTGAGCAGAGATGAGTCAGTGTTCAGAGCACAGCAGTGTGATGATGAACTCTGAATACTGGAGTGAGTACAGGTCGGCAGCCTGACACTGTACGACTAATCCCAGGCTACCGAGCTGCTCAATAGCCTGATATTACTACAGCGTCAGGCTCCTGATCTGTGCTCACCACATCTCACAACTGCTGTGCAGACCTCCTGTCACCAACAGCTGTGTCACTGTGAGCTGTTGATATGGGGGTGTAAATTGTAGCCAAGAGCACAGTTCTGGACTACAATAAAATGGCACCTGACTCCCCCGCAGCTGTGAACTGGACACCCCATGGGGAATGCACAGTCCACAGCTGAGACAGACACAATATAGGAGATTGAAATTTACACATTTAAAGAGCATCCAGCCCTACATGATCCATAACACAAAAGATAATTATTAAAAATATTCCTTTTATTAATTATCACATAAAAACACAATAGTTATAGTAATAATAGATGCAGTTGTTGGTGTTGGTAAACAAACAAAAATTACCCGGAACTACTCAAAGCATAGACATAATAATATGCACTAGTGTTGAACAACTTTTGTTTTTTTAGGGTCGAGTTTCGTTTCATGAAACCAGACTTTTCCGTCCCGAAACACGAAACCCAATGTAAGTCAATGGAGAATTAAAGTCGGCAGTGAGAGGAGGACAGGAAACACACCAACAGTGCCCATTTGAATGCCAAAAGCATAAATTCTTGTTACTGAAGCTTATCAACCTTAATTTACTTCATAATACTAGTTACGCACTGAAAAATGGGGGTTATTTGGCTACAGTTGTGGGGGGGGGGCTGGCTCCAGGTTTTCGTGGGCCCAGGGCCAAAGAGCTCCCCTTTAACACATACCACAACTCATGATGCTCCGATACGGCAGAGAAATAGCAGTATAGTACAATGAAAAATACTTCACTTCTTACATCTCATGACTGATATCCATTTTAAATTCTCCAATACCTCCAAAAACGGACAGTATATAACTCCATACAGTATTATGGCCAGCGCTTAGTGCGCTATACAGAGTAATGAGGCCCATATATTTCTCCATACGGAATCATTATTCCCATATAATGTTTCAAACTGTATATGATGAGCTCCACATAATGCTACAGTATATGTTGGTCCCAATGGATGAAGCTCCACTGTCTTATGTTCCCAAATAATGCTCCATATATAATGGGCCCCATTTCTACTGCTCTAGTGTATAATGGGCCCTGTAAATGCTGCTCCAGTGTCTGATGTCCACCTTTGGAATGCTCCAGTGTATGGTGGGCCTCATATATCATTCACCAGAGTATAGTGCTCCCCAAAAATTGCTGTCCCAACATTGAAAACAATTACATAAGTCTCCTTGCTAGGGAATCCCTGCACTACTCTGAACTCCTTGTCATCCCCATCTTCCATCTCACTGCACTTGGCTGTTTAGGCCCTCCCACCAGCAGAGACACTTTTGCGTACTATGCGGTGCCCTGTGCCAGTGCCATCGCCCATGAGTATGCCCCCCCACCTGCTCAAGGAACCAGCACTTTCATCTGCACCTTCCTCTTTGTCACCGTGTAAGGTGGTATAGTATGCGGGAAGGGGAACCTGAGTTTCCTCTGGGTCAGATTCTGGCTGTGTAGAGTGCGAGGGGAATGTAGTGGTCTGGGTCAATGTACCAGCAGCATCATCCAGCAGTGTCTGGGCCTCAGTGCACTTGTGGCGTCCCCAAGAGTACGGTCGCCACTGTGGCATTGCCTTCCTCCTAGGGAGTGTGTTGTCAAGCTTGGGAGCAATGAAGGATCTCTCTAGCAG
This sequence comes from Dendrobates tinctorius, assembly GCF_039654945.1. Lineage (NCBI taxonomy): Eukaryota > Metazoa > Chordata > Amphibia > Anura > Dendrobatidae > Dendrobates > Dendrobates tinctorius. Next base: position 1,363,444 of record NW_027361788.1, on the reverse strand, counting down.
TGAAACCAACACACAACACATTTCCCACTCCAGGCCAGCAGGGAGACCTCTGAACCTGACTGCTGAGGAGCTGCTCTCTGTGGTCGGGAGGAGGTAAGTTAGGGCACTCTGTTCAGGGAAGGGGAAGTGTGTGGACGTGAGAAGGGGAGCTGGAGGATGAGCAGAGTTAAGGCTCACTCCTAGCTGGAGCGCATGGTCCGGATTCCGGTCTCCGAGTTTGTAGGGACACTGACGTTCCTGCAGCAGAAACCGGGGGAAGTAGCAGCTATAAATGCTCTGTACCCAACTAAGGCTCGGAGGCCCCAGCATCGACGTGTGCGAGGCAGAAGGAAAAGGCTACAGCTGTCTGCCATACAAGTAAAGTCTGAGGAACATCTATTAGACAGGAGGCGTTTCAGTGAACCACGGTCCTGTGAGTGCTTCCCTCACAAGCGCTAGAAAGGAGACGTTCAGGAAGGTACATGTTGGCGGAGTGTTGGAAGGGAGCTTTCCATTCTGGTCCCGGAGGTTGGCAGAGGTCCTGACCCGGAGGACACAGCACGGAGGCAGGCATCTGTGTAACCTGCAGACTGTGAGTAAAGCTTTGGAACTGCACACTCTGCTGTCCTACGGTTATTCCAGCACCGCTACATCTGGGTACCAGTACCTACACCGCCTGTGCCTTTCCCCCTTCACTACATCTACACTTCCCTGGGACTCCAGCTCCACCTGTGGGGAGCTTCTCCATCTTTGCTCCACAACACCATCAGTCCCAGAGGATCTGCATGCAGCGTCGGCCTAACATCTATGTTGCCGAACACCACAGGTGGCGTCAAACTATCTATATAAACTCTTTACCATTATACCACGCCATTTACATGGGCGCCCAGGGCCACCGTCCGGGTCACCGCTGCTGTGACACATCCCACTGACACCGGCCCGGTACTGAGTACCCCACAGCCCTGGGAGGGCAACCCATATGCCGACTGCTGATCGGGCGGCGTTATTCCCACGAACCTCCAAACAGCGTCCCTGAAGGCAACGTTTTTGGTTTCCGGGGGTAGTATGATTGCAAAGCTGAACCTTAAAGGAATTTCCAAAAGGGCACCACCAGGAGTGGAGCCTGTGGCTTAATTGGACTGCACCCGGGAAACCACTACCATACAAGCTACAGAAAAGATGGACAGATTGCAAGCTTTGTCGATTCTGTGTGTGGTGTGGTATGTCCGTTTGTAGTTGTGCTAGCAATTTCTCACCTTTATTCCGTTAACGACCGAGACTCCGGCATGGCCCCGCGGTACGCGTCAAGCTTACTAGAGGGATACGCGAGGCTGTGGCACGTGAGATCGAGCAATAACAGGTCTAGCATTCCAGTACATGTCCGGGGCTGCATACACACTACACTGAAAGGACCAGCTTTTGTCGCTTACAGGTGCAGATAACCTGCTGAACTCCGTTAGTGATGGGAATCTGGGATTCAGATTATTCCCCGCGAACGATGATTTCCCAGTAAGTTCAGGTCAACCGCAATTCCGGAGTTAGGCCTAACCGTCATTCCTGAAAAAATTACGTGTCCAAACCACAGGTGCTGTAGCTTGCTTAACAGCTCGGCAGCCATTCTCAGGCCCAGTATGGATTCAACAACATTGTAGAAAGTTGATAAAGGGTACAGTTTCACCGGATAACACGTATATATGTAGCCTAGTTTACACATTAAAAATATATGTCTATAGATCAGGAGGCAGACTCAGATGTTCTCAGGCCCAGTATGGATTTGACCAGATTGTACAAAGTTGAGAAAGGGTACTTTATCACTGGATAGCAGGTATATATAGCATAGTTTAAACATGTAAAGTCTCCGTGTTCTCAGAATGGATGACACAGCAATCTAAAAAGTGGAAAAAAGGAAATGCATTTGAGGCGTACACAACTATATACTTTTGGTGTTATTTTTAAATCTACATATATATTTCTGTCTCAGTAATACAGTCCAGCCTCTACGCAATAGGAAATGAGATGCATACAATTAGTGACATAAAGGCTATTGATTGCAGAAATCTAGGAATTATTATTCACGGGAAAAACTTCCGTCACAATTCTCATAGGCGATGCTGACCCTCAATTAATTTGTGTGTTGAGACAGTGAAAACATTTTTTTGTGAATAAAGTCTTGCTGTATCGCACTTTCGTTGATTCCATCACTGTTACTCATCTCAATCCAATTTTTATCACAGGGAGCGATATAAACATGGTGCTCACTGGCTATCATGATCTGTCACGTAACTTTGGAGTGCAAAAGACAGAAGCCACAGGCCGTAGGCGATTCTATTTGATTGGCATGAGAGGGCACATTTTGAAATGTGCGCCGGAAAGTCACACGTTTGTGAGTAGGAAAACTGTGAAAGCTGATGATAAACCACCACTGCATGTAATTGTGAGTCGACGTCCATAAGAAATGGAAGCCACTGATCATCTGGAGCTAGAGCCCGGCCAGCAGGACAGGGCATAGCTACATCTTAACCATCATCTTTCAGTTCAATCAATTTGTAGTGGCAGTCCCAGTGAAGGATTTGACAGGCCAGACTACACAGCGGAGGAGCAGGGAGAGGTAAACATTGCAAATGCTGGGGCCCTGCCCAAGCAAGGGGGGCACAGTCGTGGGCGTCGGTACTGGCACTGGGCCCCTCATAGTACGGCGGTGTGTCTGACGGCGGGTGTGCACCACCACTGTCAGAAACACTTGATTGCACTATGAGGGACCCTATGCCAGTGCCCGTGCCCAAGAGTCGGCCTACCCACCTGTCCAGGGCAACGGCACTCGCACGGTTTTGTGCTCTAGGTGGTGACCCCTGTCTCCAACGCCACTTCTGCTGTGTACACCACGAACACCTCTGCCAAGCTGCCCCCGGCCCGTACGGCTCGTGTGAGAACCATCACCGCTGCTGTGTGCTGGGAATGCCTCAACCAACCGGTTAACCAGAGTTGCTTGTTTAGTAGCCAATATTAGGTCAAGGTTCTCCTGTGGCATGATGTTTTGTAATTTGCCTTCATAGCGTGGATCCAGGATGCTGGCCAACCAGCAGTCATCATCGTTCATCATTTTGGCAATGCGTGGGTCCCTTTTTAGGATCTGCAAGGCATAATCTGACATGTGGGCCAATGTTCCCAGTGTCAATGATGCACTGCGAGTGCTGGGTGGAGGAGCACTTTCTGGCAAATCCACATCCCACCAGTCACGCACAAACCCTGTACCAGACCTTGCCACGCCAACATTTTCACTTGCCCCACGAGATGCATCCTCCTCCCCTAAGTAATCATACCCATCATCATCCTCCTCCTCCTCTTCTTCCTCCACCTCGTCCAGGAGAGGTCCCTGAGCAGACAATGGCTGAATGTCATCAAGGATTCCCTCCACCTCTTCCTCCTCGTCAACATTGGCTGCAGACGCCTGCTCCTTAAGGTGCGTCAAAGTTTGCATGAGCAGACGCATAAGTGGGATGCTCATGCATAGGATGGCGTCGTCTGCGCTTTCCAGCCGTGTGCATTCCTCAAAACACTGAAGGACTTTACAGAGGTCTTTCAGCTTCGACCACTGCACACCTGTCAACTCCATGTCTGCTCTCAAAGTGCCTGGCCGTGTATCCTCCCACAAATGCATTATGGCCTGCCTCTGCTCGCACAGCCACTCAACCATGTGCAGGGTGGAGTTCCACCTTGTTGCAATGTTGATAATGAGGCGGTGGTTGGGAAGGTGGAGCAATTGCTGCAGCTTCTGCATATGAGTGGAGTGTACAGGCGACCGGCGGATGTGCGCGCACAGTCTTCGCACCTTCTGGAGCAGGGCTGTTAACTCCGGATAATTATTGAGGAAGCACTGCACCACCAGGTTCAAGGTGTGAGCCAAGCAAGGTATGTGGCTGAGTTTTGAAAGGGCTATGGCTGCCACAAAATTACGGCCGCTATCACTAACTACCTTGCCTGCCTCAAGATGTACTCTGCCCAGCCATGACTCAGTTTGTCGCTGAAAGTACTCGGCCAGCACCTCGGCGGTGTGTCTGTCGCCCAAACACATCATCTGCAACACAGCCTGCTGACACTTTCCACTAGCTGCTCGATAGGGGGACACCTCGTGTGCAACAGTGGCAGCTGCAGATGGAGTGCTCGTACGACTGCGCTCTGTGGATGAGCTTTCGCTTCTGGAGGAGGAGGAGGAGGGTCGAACGCCTACAGCCAACTGTTTCCTATACCGTGGGCTAGGCAGCACTGTCCCACCACCGCTGTCCCCTGTGGACCCTGCATCCACCACATTAACCCAGTGCGCAGTGATGGACACGTAACGGCCCTGGCCATGCCGACTGGACCATGCATCAGTTGTGAGGTGCACCTTTCCACTCACTGACTGCTTGAGTGCATGGACAATGTGGTCTTTTACATGATGGTGGAGGGCTGGGATGGCTTTGCGAGAGAAGTGGCAACTGGGTAGGTCATAGCGTGGTACTGCATAGGCCATGAGTTCGCGGAAAGCTGCGCTTTCAACCAACCGATAGGGCATCATCTCTAACGAGATTAGTTTGGCAATGTGGGCGTTCAAACCCTTTGTACGCGGATGAGAGACTGAGTACTTTCTTGACCTACTCATAGTGTCTGGGAGGGTGAGCTGGACTTGAGAGCTGCATATGGTGGAAGTAGCGGTGGACAGGGCAGACTGAGAGAGGGTTGATGATGGTGATGGAGTTGGTGTTCTTTCTGATGGCCTAGATTCAGTCTTTCGTTGATATAACAGTGGGATTCCCTGACTGCTGTGGCCTTGCAACGACACCTCAACATTTGCTGCTGTGCTAACCGGTGGGCTTACAGTGGGGGAAACAATGTAGCGTTGCTGACTACCTTCTTTGTGATCAGTTGCACATGTGGTACTTGAGGTTTGGTGTTGTGTCCACGCTTGCAAGTGCATGCTGGTTAAATGTCTAAGCATGCAACTGGTATTCAAATTTTTCAGATTTTTCCCTCGGCTAAAGGTCTTTGCACACTTCTTACAGATAACCTTGGCCTGATCATGAGGATTTTGTTCAAAAAAGTGCCACACTGCACTCTTCCTACTTTGGCAGACATTTTGCGGCCTAGCACGCTGTGATATTTTGACCCTCTGGACAAGCTGTCCAGCAACTCTTTTGATTTTTGGAACCTGTCTTTGGAGTGCTCCGGGCCTGCCAGATAACAGCTGTTGCGATGTCGATGTCTGCTATGGATGCTCCTCCTCCTCATCTGAGCTATTGGAAGCAGCACCCTCTTCCCCCAATGGATGCCAATCTGGGTCAACAACTGGGTCATCCATCACCTCCTCTTCAATGTCATGTGCACCTTCCTCTGTGTCACCGTGTATGGTGGTATAGTGTGCGGGAAGGGGCACCTGAGTCTCATCAGGGTCAGAATCTGGCTCTGTACACTGGGAGGACAATGTAGTGCTCTGAGTGAATGTACCAGCAGAATCATCTATCAGTGGCTGTGCATCAGTGCACTCCATGTCAGATTCATCTTGACCTGGGTAATTCACCATTTCACTTGATAATCCAGGCATGGTATGTGAAAACAGCTCCATGGAGTAATCAGTAGTATGGCCTGCGTCATCCTTCAATCTTGATTGGGGTGAAGGACACAAGGAAAGGTGTGGTTCATGAACATGAGCCTCCAATGATGACTCAGTGCTTTTATTTTTTACAACTTCAGAAGAAGAGGCGATAGAGCTGGAGGCTGAGTCAGCAATGTAAGCCAAAACTTGTTCTTGAAGCTCCGGCTTTAAAAACGGTTTACTACTCCCAGAAAAGGGAGTCTTCGAGGCCTTGTGGAGCCAGACGATGATGCAGGCTCAACACCTCCTGGATTCAGTCCTATTTTGCTTTTGCCACTACCATCAGATCCACCACTATCACCATCATTACCAGCTGCCAACCCCCGCCCAATTCCATGGCCTCTTCCACCAGCCTTCCTCATTTTTGGTAGAAATGTAGACAAAATCCAACAAACTATATAGTAATGTAAAACAAGGTACAAGGTGTCTATAGGACAGGGGAGATTTTGAATTTCTGCACACACTTGTGGACACTGGACACTTTTGGATTGTGTGAGGCCCACTGAATATCACAGCGCTATGTCACAGGCTCGATGTCGCAGGTGTGAAACATGTCACTAGAGGATAACGGAGATTTTGAATTTCTGCACACAATTGTGGACACTGGACACTTTTGGATTGTGTGAGGCCCACTGAATATCACAGCGCTATGTCACAGGCTCGATGTCGCAGGTGTGAAAAATGTCACTAGAGGATAACGGAGATTTTGAATTTCTGCACACACTTGTGGACACTCACTTTTGGATTGTGTGAGTCCCACTGAATATCACAGCGCTATGTCACAGGCTCGATGTCGCAGGTGTGAAAAATGTCACAAGAGGATAATGGAGATTTTGAATTTCTGCACACACTTGTGGACACTGGACACTTTTGGATTGTGTGAGGCCCACTGAATATCACAGCGCTATGTCACAGGCTCGATGTCGCAGGTGTGAAAAATGTCACTAGAGGATAACAGAGATTTTGAATTTCGGCACACACTTGTGGACACTGGACACTTTTGGATTGTGTGAGGCCCACTGAATATCACAGCGCTATGTCACAGGCTCGATGTCGCAGGTGTGAAAAATGTGACTAGAGGATATTGGAGATTTTGAATTTCTGCACACACTTGTGGACACTGGACACTTTTGGATTGTGTGAGGCCCGCTGAATATCACAGCGCTATGTCACAGGCTCGATGTCACAGGTGTGAAAAATGTCACTAGAGGATAACGGAGATTTTGAATTTCTGCACACACTTGTGGACACTGGACACTTTTGGATTGTGTGAAGCCCACTGAATTTCACAGCGCTATGTCAAAGGCTCGATGTCGCAGGTGTGAAAAATGTCACTAGAGGATAACGGAGATTTTGAATTTCTGCACACACTTGTGGACACTGGACACTTTTGGATTGTGTGAGGCCCACTGAATATCACAGCACTATGTCACAGGCTCGATGTCGCAGGTGTGAAAAATGTCACTAGAGGATAACGGAGAATTTGAATTTCTGCACACACTTGTGGACACTGGACACTTTTGGATTGTGTGAGGCCCACTGAAAATCACAGCGCTATGTCACAGGCTCGATGTCGCAGGTGTGAAAAATGTCACTAGAGGATAACAGAGATTTTGAATTTCGGCACACACTTGTGGACACTGGACACTTTTGGATTGTGTGAGGCCCACTGAATATCACAGTGCTATGTCACAGGCTTAATGTCGCAGGTGTGAAAAATGTGACGAGAGGATAACGCAGATTTTGAATTTCAGCACACACTTGTGGACACTGGACACTTTTGGATTGTGTGAGGCCCAGTGAATATCACAGCGCTATGTCACAGGCAGAAATTGGCTAGTGTATGACAAACTACATAGTGTATATATAATTGGGCAGAATAGGAATCTCCCTAGAGTGTAGGTCTGTAAGAACGGAACAAGTCCTCGACTTATCCTTACAGAGCGACACACAGATAGGTTCACTGTGGCCGTGATAACAGCCGTTACACGGTACTGAGATAGGAGCGTGCACGTACACGGCTGTCCGGTGTACGTAAAATTGTCAAGCTCCGTGTTTTTTAAGTATACGGACTGACACACGCTGTCTCTCTATAGTTTTGAATGTGATCAAACAGCAAATATATTTAACTGTTTGAAAGCTAGACAAAACTAGAAGGTGCAGGTCTGTAATAACGGAACATGTCCTTGACTTATCCTTACAGAGTGACACACAGATAGCCTCACTGTGGCTGTGATAACAGCAGTTACACGGTATTGTGTGAGGAGTGTGCACCGCTGTATGGTGTAAAAAAATGCACGCTCAGTACCTCACCAGGACAAAAAAAAAATTGGGATTGCTTTTAAAAAAGCAGTTTGCAGAGCAGTGGGTAAACAGCAATGCAGCCGTCAGGAAGCCTTAGAAGGCAGCCTAACAACCAACACCGCTGATCCAGCAAAATATAGCCTCCACTTGCACTGCACACACAGTGACTGGTGTGTTGTACAGGCAAAATCGCTAGCAGCAGAAGCAGTTTTTGGTGTCTTCTTCCCTGCCTAACACTCTCCCTACAAAATCATTATCAGCAGCAGCTCTCCCTATTCTGAGATCAGCATGAGTAACATGGCGGTCGGCATGCACGCCCTTTTATACCCCCTGTGACGCCCACCAAAGCAAGCCAATCACTTGCATGCCCTTCTGAAAGATGGTGGTGACCCCTGCCTATGTCATCACGTTGCCCACAGTGTCCGTGGATCCTGATTGGCTGAAAAAGAGCGCAAAACAAACTTTTGAAACGCGACTTTGGCGCTTAAGTCGCCGACCTCGTGGCCGACCTCATCCTAGGGTCGGGTTTCGTTTCATGAAACCCAACTTTGCCAAAAGTCGGCGACTTTTGAAATTTTTAGACCCGTTTCGCTCAACTCTAATATGCACCATTTAAATGCAGAAAACCTCCAAAAGAGAAAAGATAAAGCAAGCCACAAAACCTAAGTATATTGTTTTTCAGAATCACCCCCTGCAAATATATTCAAGTAATGTATCAATTAAGATCCAATAAAAGTCACAGGTAAAGGTCCTTCCCCCTGAGGAAGCCAAATAGGCGAAACGTGCATCGGGGCACGTTCCTGGAACCAGTATACTCACCCATATGGGTAAGCACTGAATGGCACTTTAATCTGCACTGTCACTTTATATATTAAGGGATACCGCTCTGATATAAAGATCTGCCTCTGGGATGTTTACTCTATGCTAGCCACATCTATTATTTCTCTATAGCTTCCTTACCCTGTATTAGACCTTTACCTATGACTTATATTGGATCATAATTGATACATTACTTGAACATATTTGCAGGAGGTGATTCTGAAAAACAATATACTTAGGTTTTGTGGCTTGCTTTATCTTTTCTCTTTTAGAGGTTTTCTGCATTTAAATGGTGCATATTATTATGTCTATGCTTTGAGTAGTTCCGGGGAATTTTTGTTTGTTTACCAACACCAACCACTGCATCTATTATTACTCTAACTATTGCGTTTTTATGTGATGATTAATAAAAGGAATATTTTTAATAATTATCTTTTGTGTTATGGTTCATGTAGGGCTAGATGCTCTTTAAATGTGTAAATTTCCCTTAGGGGAATATGGAATTTTTCTATTACCCATTGCATCGGTTATATTAAACAATATAGGAGATTGTGGTCTGTGCGTCTCTAGACTCCTATGGCTGCAGTATTTGCGGTGTGCAAGTGTCATACCTAAACAGTTACACAGCAGCAAATATAAACTGGCAGCAGAAAAAAAAAATATTAAAATCGTAAGTTAATTATACAAATTGTCTCTTCAGAGAGGAAGAGGACTAGAACGCCACCTATTGGAAGTAGCAATCCTAAAAGTCAATGTTGACCCTTTAACGAGCCTTGTTACATGACTTAGGATAAAAGCCAAGCCAGAATCTCAATTTGCAGACACTGTGTTTCGGGGTACTGCCCCTCATCAGTGTAAAGTGTGAGATCTGGTTTGGATGTGTGAGAGGTGTTACGGTTCTGCAGCACAGGACTAGGGTAGAAGGGGGAAAACTGACCCTACACTGCGGCTAGGCTGATGCCCTACAATGGAGTGGGCGACCCATTCCTTGTGAATAGACCCACCGATGATCCTAGGCTAAACTCAAGCGAAGACCTATTGATAGAGGGAAGGGGGTCCCTGAAGAATATAAGGGCTGGGTACAAAAACGGGTCACCTCCTAACAGAGAACACAAAGAAGGCTGCAGAAACAAACTGAAAGCAGAAACTGAGACTAGCAGAACCAGGGGTCCCAGAACTGCATTAATTAACCCCTTCCTGACATCTGACGTACTATCCCATCCACAGGACTCGGGCCCCTATGACCGGGGACAGGATAGTACGCTGATCGCGGCCGGGTGTCAGCTGATTATTACAGCTGACACCCGGCACTATGTGTCAGGGGTGTTCATGGACTGCCCCCGGCACGTTAACCCCTGGCACACTGCGTTCAAACATGATCGCAGTGTACCGGAGGATCAGGGAAGCATCGGCAGGGAGGGGGTTCCCTCCGTGCTTCCCTGAGACCCCCCAGCGCAGCACGATGTGCTGCCCTGCGCTGGGGGCCTCCTTCCCTGCAGGTCTCCGGATCCAATATGGCGGCGGGGACCTTCGGAGGCCTGCAGGGAGGCGGCTTCCTCACTGCCTGCAGAGCGCAGGCATGAGGAAGCCTTGTGCAGCGCCTGTCACATCGCTGATCTGACACAGCACTGTGTCCCCCCTGGGACAATGTAATAAAGTAAAAAAAAGAAAGTGTAAAAATAATTTATAAAAAAAATCGCTAACTAAATAAAAAAATATATATTCCCTAATAAATTCATTTTTTTTAAATACAAAATTAATAAAAGTACACATATTTAGTATCGCCGCGTCTGTAACGACCCACCCTGTAAAATTGTCCCATTAGTAAACCCCTTTAGCGAACCATTTAAAAAATAAAAAACAAAGCAAAAAACAATGCTTTATTATCATACCGCCGAACAAAAAGTGCAATAACGCACGATCAAAAAGACGGATATAAATAATCATGGTAAAGCTGACAACGTCATCTTGTCCCGCAAAAAACAAGCCACCATACAGCATCATCAGTGAAAAAATAAAAAAGTTATAGCTCGCAGAATAAAGCGATGCAAAAATAATTATTTTTATACAAAATAGTTTTCACAAAACTCAAGATAAAAAGCGGACGGCACCGCTGTTACCGTATGACTTCAAATGACTAGTAGTGGGAATGTGGACAGAGCAGGAGACATAGCCGGACACACATCTGGGGATCCACTGATGTGACAGAGCCCCTGTAACCCAGGAACAAGTGTGGATTATGCAGACGCCACTTCAGAGCAGCAGCTGGCGGGGTTGGAGGCCAGGGGAAATACTAGAGACAGTGGAGCCAGAGGCCTAAGTGGAGCATGGTTAAAAATCAGTAGTAGTGTGACTGTGTAGGCAGCAGGAGACTTTGCCATCAACACAGCAGGAGAGCAGCTGGCGTTACTGAACCCCACTGACACAGGAGCGAGTGTTTCTATCTGTGCGGATGGCACTTCCAAGCAACAACTGGCTGTGTTGAAGCCCAGGATCAATCACGGAGCTGGCTGAGGCCAACTTGGAGCAAGTAGAAAATAAGATGTTGTGTGATTTGGGAGGCAGCAGGAGACTTTGCCATCCACACAGCAGGTTCTTACAGACATACATTCTAGGGAGATTCCAATTCTGCCCAATTCTATATACACCTTGTAGTTTGTCATACACTGGGCAATTTCTGCCGGTTACATTGCGGTGTTATAGACACAGGGCCTGACAGAATCCAACTGTGTCCTGAAGTGTAGAGAGATTCCAATTCTCCACAGTCCTCTATCCACCTTTCTTACAACATCCAGAATCTGCCTGTCACATTGCGGTGTAAAATAAACAGGGCCTGACAGAATCCAACTGTGTCCTGAAGTCTACAGAGATTCCAATTCTCCACAGTCCTCTATCCACCTTTATTACACCATCCAGAATCTGCCTGTCACATTGCGGTGTAAAATAAACAGGGCCTGACAGAATCCAGCTGTGTCCTGAAGTCTACAGAGATTCCAATTTTCCCCACTACTATATACACCTTGTACCTTGTTTTACAGTACCATATAGTTGGTGGTTTTTTGGGTACATTTTCCCCAAAAAAGAGGAAGTGTGGTGGAAGAGTCCGTGGAAGTGGGCGGGGGATGGCAGCTGGTAATGATGGTGTTGGTGTTGGTGGTGGATCTGATGGTAGTGGCAAAAGCAAAATAGCACCTAATGCAGGAGGTGTTGAGCCTGCGTCATCGTCTGGCTCCACAAGGCCTCGAAGACTCCCTTTTCTGGGAGTAGGTAAACCGTTTTTAAAGCCGTAGCTTCAAGAACAAGTTTTGGCTTACATTGCTGACTCAGCCTCCAGCTCTATCTCCTCCTCTTCTGAAGTTTTAAAAAATAAAAGCACTGAGTCATCATTGGAGGCTCATGTTCATGAACCACACCTTTCCTTGTGTCCTTCACCCCAACCAAAATTGAAGGATGCGGCAGGCCACACTACAGATTACTCCATGGAGCTGTTTTCACATACCATGCCTGGGTTATCAAGTCAAATCGTGAATTACCCAGGCAAAGATGAATCTGACATGGAGTATACTGATGCACAGCCACTGATAGATGATTCTGCTGGTACATTCACTCAGAGCACTACATTGTCCTCGCAGTGTACTGAGGCAGACTCTGACACAGATGAAACTCAGGTGCCCCTTCCCGCATACTATACCACCATACATGGTGACACAGAGGAAGGTGCACATGACATTGAAGAGGAGGTGATGGATGACCCAGTTGCTGACCCAGATTGGCATCCATTGGGGGTAGAAGGTGCCGCTGCCAATAGCTCAGAAGAGGAGGAGGATCATCCGCAGCGGGCATCGACATCGCAACAGCTGTTATCTAGCAGGCCCCTAGCAGTCCAAAAATGGGTTACAAAAATCAAAAGAGTTGCTGTACAGCTTGGCCAGACGGTCAAAATAGCACAGCGTGCAAGGCCTCAAAATGTCTTCCATAGTAGGAAGAGTGCAGTGTAGCACTTTTTTGAACAAAATCCTAATGATCAGGCAAAAGTTATCTGTAAGAAGTCCGCAAAGACCTTTAGCCGAGGGAAAAATCTGAGAAATTTGAATACCAGTTGCATGCTAAGACATTTAACCACCATGCACTTGCAAGCGTGGACGGACTACCAAAACTCATGTACCACATGTGCTACTGCTCCCAAAGAAGGTAGTCAGCAACGCTACATTGTTTCCCCCACTGTAAGTCCACCGGTTAGCACACCACCAGCAGCAAATGTTGAGTTGTCGTCGCAAGGGCAAATCAGTCAGGGAATCACACTGTTATTGCAACGAAAGACTGAATCTAGGCCATCAGAAAGAACACCAACTCCATCACCATCATCAACCCTCTCTCAGTCCGCCATGTCCACCGCTAGTTCCACCATATGCAGCTCTCAAGTCCAGCTCACCCTACCAGAGACTATGAGTAGGACAAGAAAGTACTCATCCTCTCATCCGCGTACACTGGGTTTGAACGCCCACATTGCCAAACTAATCTCGTTAGAGATGATGCCCTATCGGTTGGTTGAAAGCGCAGCTTTCCACGAACTCATGGCCTACGCAGTACCACGCTATGACCTACTCAGTCGCCACTTCTTTTCTCGCAAAGCCATCCCAGCCCTCCACCTTCATGTGAAAGACCGCATTGTCCATGCACTCAAGCAATCAGTGAGTGGAAAGGTGCACCTCACAACTGATGCATGGTCCAGTAGGCATGGCCAGGGCCGTTACGTGTCCATCACTGCGCACTGGGTTAATGTGGTGGATGCAGGGTCCACAGGGGACAGCTGTGATGGCACAGTGCTGCTTAGCCCACGGTATAGGAAACAGTTGGCTGTAGGCGTTCGACCCTCCTCCTCCTCCAGAAGCGAAAGCTTGTCCACAGAGCGCAGTCGCACGAGCACTGCATCCGCAGCTGACAGTGGTGCACACGAGGTGTCCCACTATCGATCAGCTAGTGGAAAGCGTCAGCAGGCTGTGTTTCAGATGATGTGTTTGGGCGACAGACACACGGCGGAGGTACTGGCCGACTACTTTCAGCGACAAACTGAGTCTTGAGGCAGGCAAGGTAGTTAGTGATAACGGCCAGAATATTGTGGCAGCCATAGCCCTTTCAAAGCTCAGACACATACTTGCTTGGCTCACACCTTGAACCTGGTGGTGCAGTGCTTCCTCACTAATTATCCGGAGTTAACAGGCCTGCTCCATAAGGTTCGAAAACTGTGCTCGCACATCCGCCGGTCGCCGGTACACTCCAGTAGTATGCAGAAGCTGCAGTGATTGCTCCACCTTCCCAAGCACCGCCTAATTATTGACGTTGCAACAAGGGGAAACTCCACCCTGCACATGGTTGAGCGGCTGTGCGAACAGAGGCAGGCCGCAATGCATTTGTGGGAGGATACACGGGCAGGCACTTTGAGGGCAGACATGGAGTTGACAAGTGTGCAGTGGTCGAGGCTGAAAGACCTCTGTAAAGTCCTTAAATGTTTTGAGGAATGCACACGGCTGGTAAGCACAGACAACGCCATCATAAGCATGAGAATCCCACTTATGCGTCTGCTCGTGCAAACTTTGACGCTCATCAAGGAGCAGGCGTCTGCAGCTGAGGATGATGAGGAAGAGGAGGAGGGAAGCCTTGATGACAGTCAGCCATTGTCTGTTCAGGGAACTGTCGTGGACGAGGTGGAGGAAGAAGAGGAGAAGGAGGATGATGATGGCAATGATTATTTAGGGGAGGAGGATGCTTCTCGTGGGGCAAGAGAAAATGTTGGCATGGCAAGGTCTGGTACTGGGTTTGTGCGTGACTGGAGGGATGTGGATTTGCCTGAAAGTGCTCCTCCACCCAGCACTCGCTGTGCATCATTGACACCGGTAACATTGGCCCACATGTCAGATTATGCCTTGCAGATCCTAAAAAGGGACCTCCACATTGCCAAAATGATGAACGATGATGACTACTGGTTGGCCAGCATCCTGGATCCACGCTATAAAGGCAAATTCCAAAACATCATGCCACAGAAGAACCTTGACCTAATATTGACTAACAAACAAGCAACTCTGGTAAACCGGTTGGTTGAGGCATTCCCAGCACACAGCAGCGGTGAAGGTTGTCAAACGAGCCGTAAGGGCAGCATGGTGGCTCAGTGGTTAGCGCTGCAGCCTTGCAGCGCTGGGGTCCTGGGTTTGAATCCCACCAAGGACAACATCTGCAAGGAGTTTGTATGTTCTCCCCGTGTTTGCGTGGGTTTCCTCTGGGTACTCCGGTTTCCTCCCACATTCCAAAGACAATACTGATAGGGAATTTAGATTGTGAGCCCCATTGGGGACAGTGATGATAATGTGTGTAAACTGTAAAGCGCTGCAGAATATGTTAGCGCTATATAAAGATTTATTTATTATATTTTATTATTAGGGGCCGGGGGCAACTTGGAAGAGGTGTTGGTCGTGCACACATCAGAAGTGGCGTTGGAGACAGGGGTTTCATGACCTCAGGGTCTGATTTTGTGGCTGGGGTCCCTCAGGGTCTGATTTTGTGGGTGGGGCCCCTCAGGGTCCGATTTTGTGATCAGGGCCCCTCAGGGTCTGATTTTGTGGCCGGGGTCTCTCAGGGTCCGATTTTATGGCCGGGGCCCTTCAGGGTCCGGATTTGTGGGTGGGGCCCCTCAGGGTCCAATTTTGTGGGTGGGGCCCCTCAGGGTCCAATTTTGTGGCTGGGGCCCCTCAGGGTCCGATTTTGAGGGTGGGGCCCCTCAGGGTCTAATTTGGTGGGTGGAGCCCTCAAGGTCCGATTTTGTGGGCGGGGCCCCTCAGGGTCCGATTTTGTGGGTGGGGCCCCTCAGGGTTCGATTTTGTGGCTGGGGCCCCTCAGGGTCTGATTTTGTGGCTGGGTCCCCTCAGGGTCTGATTTTGTGGGTGGGGCCCCTCAGGGTACAATTTTGTGACCGGTGACCCTCAGGGTCTGATTTTGTGGTTGGGGCCCCTCAGGGTCCGATTTTGTGGCTGTGGCCCCTCAGGGTCTGTATTTGTGGGTGGGTCCCCTCAGGGTCCGATTTTGTGGGTGGGTCCCCTCAGGGTCCGATTTTGTGGGTGGGGCCCCTCAGGGTCCGATTTTGTGGCTGGGGTCCCTCAGGGTCTGATTTTGTAAGTGGGGCCCCTCAGGGTCCGATTTTGTGACCGGGGCCCCTTAGGGTTCGATTTTGTGACTGGGGCCCCTCTGGGTTCGATTTTGTGGGTGGGGCCCCTCAGGGTCTGATTCTGTGGCTGGGGCCCCTCAGGGTCTGATTTTGTGGCTGGGGCCCCTCAGGGTCTGATTTTGTGGGTGGGGCCCCTCAGGGTCCGATTTTGTGGCCGGGTTCTCTCAGGGTCCGATTTTGTGGCCGGGGCCCCTCAGGGTCTGTATTTGTGGGTGGGTCCCCTCAGGGTCCGATTTTGTGGGTGGGTCCCCTCAGGGTCCGATTTTGTGGGTGGGGCCCCTCAGGGTCCGATTTTGTGGCTGGGGTCCCTCAGGGTCTGATTTTGTAAGCGGGGCCCCTCAGGGTCCGATTTTGTGACCGGGGCCCCTTAGGGTCCGATTTTGTGACTGGGGCCCCTCTGGGTTCGATTTTGTGGGTGGGGCCCCTCAGGGTCTGATTTTGTGGCTGGGGCCCCTCAGGGTCTCATTTTGTGGGTGGGGCCCCTCAGGGTCCGATTTTGTGACCGGGGCCCCTCAGGGTCTGATTTTGTGGCTGGGGCCCCTCAGGGTCTGATTTTGTGGCTGTGGCCCTTCAGGGTCTGATTTTGTGGGTGGGGCCCCTCAGGGTCCGATTTTGTGACCGGGGACCCTCAGGGTCCGATTTTGTGGCTGGGATCCCTCAGGGTCTGATTTTTTAAGCGGGGCCCCTCAGGGTCCGATTTTGTGACCGGGGCCCCTTAGGGTCTGATTTTGTGGCTGGGGCCCCTCAGGGTCTGATTTTGTGGGTGGGGCCCCTCAGGGTCCGATTTTGTGGCCGGGGTCTCTCAGGGTCCGATTTTGTGGCCAGGGCCCCTCAGGGTCTGTATTTGTGGGTGGGTCCCCTCAGGGTCCGATTTTGTGGGTGGGTCCCCTCAGGGTCCGATTTTGTGGGTGGGGCCCCTCAGGGTCCGATTTTGTGGCTGGGGTCACTCAGGGTCTGATTTTGTAAGCGGGGCCCCTCAGGGTCCGATTTTGTGACCGGGGCCCCTTAGGGTCCGATTTTGTGACTGGGGCCCCTCTGGGTTCGATTTTGTGGGTGGGGCCCCTCAGGGTTTGGTTTTGTGGCTGGGGCCCCTCAGGGTCTGATTTTGTGGCTGGGGCCCCTCAGGGTCTCATTTTGTGGGTGGGGCCCCTCAGGGTCCGATTTTGTGACCGGGGCCCCTCAGGGTCTGATTTTGTGGCTGGGGCCCCTCAGGGTCTGATTTTGTGGGTGGGGCCCCTCAGGGTCCGATTTTGTGACCGGGGACCCTCAGGGTCTGATTTTGTGGTTGGGGCCCCTCGGGGTCCGATTTTGTGGCCGGGGGCCCTCAGGGTCTGGATTTGTGGGTGGGTCCCCTCAGGGTCCGATTTTGTGGCTGGGGCCCCTCAGGGTCTGATTTTGTGGGTGGGGCCCCTAAGGGTCCGATTTTGTGACCGGGGACCCTCAGGGTCTGATTTTGTGGTTGGGGCCTCTCAGGGTTCGATTTTGTGGCCGGGGCCCCTCAGGGTCTGGATTTGTGGGTGGGTCCCCTCAGGGTCCGATTTTATGGGTGGGGCCCCTCAGGGTTCGATTTTGTGGCTGGGGTCCCTCGGGGTCTGATTTTGTGGGTGGAACCCCTCACGGTCCGATTTTGTGGGTGGGGCCCCTCTGGGTTCGATTTTGTGGCCGGGGTCTCTCAGGGTCCGATTTTGTGGGTGGAGCCCCTCAGGGTCTGATTTTGTGGGTGGGGCCCCTCAGGGTCTGATTTTGTGGGTGGGCCCCTCAGGGTCTGATTTTGTGGGTGGGGCCCCTCAGGGTCCGAATTTGTGACCGGGGCACCTCAGGGTCTGATTTTGTGGTTGGGGCCCCTCAGGGTCCTATTTTGTGACTGGGGCCCCTCTAGGTTCGATATTGTGGCCGGGGTCTCTCAGGGTCCGATTTTGTGGTTGGGGCCCCTCAGGGTCTGATTTTGTGGCCGGGCCCACTCAGGGTCCGATTCTGTGGGTGGGGCACCTTAGGGTCTGATTTTGTGAGTGGAGCCCCCTGGGTCTATTTTGGTGGGCGGGGCCACTCTGGGTCCGATTTAGTGGGCGGTGCCCCTCATGGTCCGATTTGGTGGGTGGGGCCCCTCTGGGTCCGATTTGGTGGGCGGGGCCCTTCAGGGTCCGATTTGGTGGGCGGGGTCACTCTGGGTCCGATTTGGTGGTTGGGGCTCCTCAGGGTCCGATTTGGTGGGCGGGGCTCCTCAGGGTCCGATTTGGTGGACGGGGACCTTTAGGGTCCGATTTGGTGGGCTGGGCCACTCTGGGTCTGATTTTTTGAGCGGGGCCACACTGGGTCCGATTTGGAGGCCAGGGTGGCTCAGCCTCCAATTTGGAGGCTGGGGTGGCTCAGCCTCCGATTTGGAGGCCGGGGTGGCTCAGCCTCCGATTTGGAGGCCGGGGTCACTCAGCTTTCGATTTGGCGCGCCGGCCCTTTAAGACTCATTTCGGTGCGTCGGCCCTTTAAGAATCACTTTGACACGTCGGCCCTTTAAGAGCCAGGGTGGCTCACTGGGCTTCTAAATCCACTTTGGCGCTCATTCTCTCTCAGGGGCATTTGTCATGTGATGAAGCTAGATTTGCATTTGTGCTGTGGGTTTCGCTTTAAGAGCTGATATTATGTGGCAGAAGCTCTGTCTTGGAGAGGTCATGTGACGCTCGTAGGCGTTGGCATAGTAACTGGGTGTGCCTGCGCATATCAATGAGCTTAACTGCTATTTCAGTCGCCTCAGGGCACGTTTTGCCATTTCCCATTGAAAAGCATTGACACAGTGCATTCCAATGACGGGAAAAAAAATTTTCAAACGCAAATTGCGCAAAAACTACAAATCCGATCGACACGAAAAATACTTAGCACACCTCTCATGGACGCTGGCTTCGAAACGACACCTCAACGGCGTTTGTGAGTGTAGCGGTTCGGGCCGCATTAACTGCGGAAATCAACTGGAAAATAATAATAAGAAGAAGAATAAGTTAGCAGCGTTCGGATTACAATATAGTGGTTTTTTCAAACCACTATAATAAGTTAGCAGCGTTCGGATTACAATATAGTGGTTTTTTCAAACCACTATAATAAGTTAGCAGCGTTCGGATTACATGATAGTGTTTTCTTCAAAGCACTATAAATATAAGAAATCGGATTACAATATGTTGCTTGAACCTAGAGTTTCAAGCACCATAAATATAGATAATAGTAAATTATTGATTTCCTCCAGGCAGGATAAAATTAGTATTAGAGACCTCAATCTAGGGAAAGGGGAGGCGTCAGCATGGGCTTGAAACGCATAGGGCTGTATTTTAGTCCCAGTCCATCCCAAGTCACAATATCCAGAAAAAGGAAATGTTTACAGAAGTGAAGAACATTTAGCGTTCAAACTCTGTTTAACACATTTTATGGGGGAAAAGACAGATGTAAAAGCCTGCCTCACTGATCAAACCCATAGTTCTTCCCTCCTGGACTGAGTTTGGAACTGATGCTCAGTCTATGATGTTGCCACGTTAATTATTGCTAGGCAACTTCCTTTTATGGTGAGATGCCCCTTTAAGATTCCATCCTCGGATTCCATTATGACATCACTGATGACATGTTAACATTCCACCCCAAGATTCCATTATGACATCATAATGCACCGCGGCTACTTAACAAAGTGCTTACTGCCTAGGTGTCATTGTTGTCAGTGATTGGCTGCGAAGCTGGTGATATACTGACTGCGCTTGGATTTGTTTGAAATGTCTGACATTTCTTCACATAAACTTGAGGAGTTGGCACTACTCCGGGAGATTCTTACCACCTATTCCCCTGACAATGTGCTACCAATACCCGATGGCGTCCTCAGCTTCACTTACCGGCTGGTTATGAAGCTAGTGAGAGACTGCCTGACCAAACACCAACAAGGTCGTATAAGCTCAGAATATCTTGAGCATTTACAGATGAACATCAAGACATTAGTACAACAGGTAAGTAACAGACAATCTGGGTAAAGCATATAAAACAATAATGGATAATATTCATAAAATACAAGCTGGGGAGGGGGGCGGTGATAGCGTGGGCCCGCGTGCTCTTCAATGCCAGGGCTGAATTTTACTCCCAGTCCACCCTGGTCACAATATGTAAAAAAAAAGGAAATGGTTACACATGTAAACAATATTTAGCATCCAAAACCTGGTTAAAATAATTTTGGGTGGGAAAGATGGATATAAAAGCCTGATCAGAAGAGCAAAGCCATGGTTTTCCGTCTTTCCCTGATTCTGGTTCTGATGCTCAACCCATAATGTTGCCAACTTAATTGTTACTAGAATGTTGCTAGGCAACCTCCCTTTATGGTTAGATGCCCCTTTAACCCCTTCACCACCTTGCAATTTTCCGTTTTTGTGCTTTCTTTGTTTTGCTCCCCTTCTTCTCAGATCCAGAACACTTTTTGACCATCAATATAGCCTATGAGGGCTTGTTTTTTGCAGGCCGAGTTGTAGTTTTTAATGACACTATAGATTACATATATTGTACTTGAAAACGGGAAAAAAATTCAAGTGAGGTGAAATTGTAAAAAAGTGCAATTCCACAATTCACTAAATGCTAAAACTGACCTGGTAATATGATTCTACAGGACAGTACGCGAATGCAGATACCAAACATGTATAGGTCCTTTTTTTTTCTATTTAAGTGGTGGAAAAAAAAAAATCTGAAAGCCGGAAATGAGTCGGTGTTCATGAAAGATGATCAATGGACAGGCACACTGGTCTTCTGCACACCCCCGGCTTTTATGATAACCCATTGCAACCCCAGAATCATGGGACAAGGGCTCTGATGAGCGAGACTTGAGACACGGTTTCGGTCCGAACGTCTTAAATGCCGTTGTTAGTGATTAACAGCAGCATTTAAGTGGTTGACAGACAAAATCCATCTGCATCTATTTGCAGGACATGACAGCTGATCACACCATCAACTGTCATGTGCGGGTAGAGATGCGGGCTCTGTCGCTGCCTAAAAAAGACAGGGACACGACCTTGGACGTACCTATACTTTCAAAGTTGTAAATCGGTTAAGGTTCCATCCTTGATTCCATGATGACATCACTGATAACATGTTAACATTCCACCACAAGATTCCATTATGACATCATAATGCACCACCACTACCTGCCCAAGTGCTTACTGCCCAGGTGTCATTGTTGTCAGTGATTGGCTGTGAAGCTGGTGATATACTGACTGCGCTTGGATTTGCTTGAAATGTCTGGAATTTCTTCAGATATACTTGAGGTGTTGGCACTACTCCAGGGGATTCTTACCACCTATGCCCCTGACAATGTGCTACCACTACCGGATGGCGTCCTCAGCTTCACTTACCGGCTGGTTGTGAAGCTAGTGAGCGACTGCCTGACCAAACACCAACAAGGTCGTATAAGCTCAGGATATCTTGAGCATTTACAGATGAACATCAGGACATTAGTACAACAGGCAACAGACAATCTGGGCAAAGCATATAAAACAATAATGGATAATATTCACAGCACATGAAACAATAATGAATAAAATTCACAAAATACAAGTTTATTTACATGAAATATGTATTTTGGCCAAGAGCAATATAATTTATAGCTTATAAGAAATATCCATATATGTAGTAATTGTAGCTGTAGATTGCAGGAGTAAAATGGTGACATAAATAGCGTCCTATATTCTCTACTTTCTCTCATGATTTTCCTTTTTTGTTTATTTCCATTTTTATAGGCTGAAGAAAGATCCCAATATGGAGATTTGACCTTTTTTAAAGAATTGGCCGCACAGTTCCTGTTTGTACTACGGCATATTGCCCGCTCACTGAAGCTTTTGGTAAGAATCCGTCATCTTCTATATCTCATGTCTTTCTTGTCTGATCTTCTCCAGATTACTAGTCATATAGCAGATTGTCATATTTCTCATTCTAGAAGCCCCCTGTCCGCTCCAGGCAGATACAGGATCTTTTATGGCAGCCTGTCTCTGCTCCATCCTCGGTGGGGACAGTCTGTACTGTGCTCAGTGGTGCGGACCTTTCATATCACATCGGTCTCGCTTTATCTTCACAATCTTCCTTCTTGTAAATGCTGCAGTTCTGGTAATAGATGTTATTGGAGAACTGTCGTATATACAAGTCCCTTATATATTAATGTGGATTTACTGGATGGAGCGGCCGTGTATATTCCCCGCCATTATGTAAATCCAGCTTTAGTCCATTCTGTCTTTTGTGTACTGTAATTTAGCATTTGTGAATTGTTATATTAAATGCGCATATTATATCCATCAGGAAACACCGGAGGGTGACTCCAAAGAGGGGAAACACCGAAATATCGCTGACCCCAATACCAGTGAGCCAGGGCTAAAAAGCGATCTGATTGAAGGTAAGCTGATCATCTTGCATTCCTACAAATATTAATATTATGGAGACACCAGAGAATATAAAATTTACTCTTCATCCTCTGTATGAGGCCGGTGACGGCTCCTGAACCTCCTATAGACTATAATGGAGAGGGCTCATGCAAATCTGAAAACCCCTCTGGTTCTCTCTTGTGGGATCTTCTCAGCCCCAAAATGCACAGAGGACCTCACAGGGTCCCCATCCAAGTCACTGTCAGATCCCAAGCAATCACACATTTATGGTAGAGTATATCTATCTATGGATGTGCCATAAGTATATCCAGTATGTGCAGAATATCCATAGAACTAGTATTATGCCATTTACTTGTCTTTCCTTCCTTATATCGATATGTTATATATTCTGTTCTGATATCGTCTAATACATGATGTCTCATTATTTTATCATTATATTAGAGACAACTGAGCCGGCAACTGCTGACGGTGGAATATCTGAGACACCAGAGATCCCCGAATCTGCCAGTGTAAGTATCAGAGAAAACATCTGTATATCATCAGATAACGGGGTATGAATTACACATCACATGTTACACCCCAGAGTACAGTGGGTTAATGCTATTCTTAATGTAGATTGGACCTATTATTATTATTCCTGTCTCCTCTGTGTGATGTCCCTTACCATCCCCTCCATACAATGATATATGTGTAAGGAGGATATCCCTATAATATAATAGTGTCTGGGGAGCGTCCTGCTGCTATCATGTCCTCTACATCTGCTGCAGTGTAATCAGCGAGGTCATAATGTAGAGAAGTTCCTGCATTTGCAGCTTTTAATTTCCTGCAACTTTTATGTCTCATTGTCATTTCTTATTCTTCTAGGCCGTTGTCAGATCATTGACCCCTATGAGAAAACCAAGTAAGAGCGACTATACCCAGATCAAAGAGTTCGGCAGTGGAGCTTTTGGGTGAGCGTTATGTATAATCTACATTTTTCCCAAACTCCTTATGATGATGCCTCTTTCTATATGTCCTGCCTTAGGGAAATTCCTGTATATGAGTCTACATCTAAATGCTACTGTATTCCAAGACATGTAACATTTTTATTTTTTCATCCCATAGAGCTTTGTAAAGACTTGTTTTTTATGTGTTGAGCTGTTGTTATCAGTACCACTTTGCACTAGATCTATTCTACATCTAGTCATCTAGTCCACATCTACTGTATTTTTCGGACTATAAGACGCACCGGACCATAAGACGCACCCCAAATTTTGGGGTGGAAAATAGGGGAAAAAAAATAATGTGTCAAATGGGGGTCCGTCTTACAGTCTGAATTCCGTGGGATGGCTGTGCTCTGTGGGGTAGCTGTGTCCGTGGGGTGGCTGTGCTCTGGTCACAATATACTTAAAAATCTTGTTGCGGCGGTCCCGTGGCGGGGGTCCCAATGCAGCCTCCCTGTGCTCTGTGGTGCGGTGGTGTCGGGGCTCTGTAGTGTGGCTGCAGCGGGGCTCTGTGCTGCGTGGGAGGCTCCGTCTGCATTTCGTTAAAGCCCGAAAGCCTCCCGCAGCTCAGTTGCTGCGACGCGGAGGCCTCCTGACAGATGGCCGCCAGGGGCCTCCGGAAAGATGGCCGCTGCTCAATTTCAGATCTCCGCAGCGAGATCTTGTCCCGAGATCTTGTCCCGAGATCTCGGGACAAGATCTCGTTGCCGTGATTTGAATTTGAGTATGCGCCACTCCCAGCGGCCATCTTTCTGGAGGACACCGCGCTGCAGCAACGGAGCTGCGGGGGCTTTCAGGCTTTAACGAAATGCTGGCGGAGCCCCCTACGCAGCAGAGCCCCGCTGCAGCAACACTACAGAGCCCCGACCCCACCGCACCACAGAGCACAGGGAGGCTGCATTGGGACCACCGTCATGAGACCGCTGCAACAGAATTTCTAAGTATATTGCTACCATAAGACGCACCCCCATTTTCCCCAAAAAAATTTTGGGAAAAAACTGCGTCTTATGGTCCAAAAAATACGGTATTTGTCATGATTCAGCTCAGTTATCATGTGATATGGATGAAAACCTCCCATAAGTGATCATTCATGCTGAGTTATTTTGTGTATTTCCAGACATTGATTTCTAGTGACGGCCATACACCTATTATTAACTATTAGTGATGAGCGAGTATACTCGTTACTCGAGATTTCCGAGCATGCTCAGGTGTTCTCCGAGTATTGGATGTGCTTGGAAATTTAGTTTGTGTCACCGCAGCTGCATGATTTGTGGCTGCTAGACAGCCTGAATACATATGGGGATTTCCTAACAAACACACAATCCTCCTCACATGTATTCAGGCTGTCCAGCAACCACAAATCATGCAGCTGCGGTGACACAAACTAAATTTCTGAGCACGACCAAACTACTTGGAGATCACCCGAGTATGCTCAGAAATCTTGAGTAACGACTCGCTCATCACTATTAACTATTAGGACAGAAGATCATTTGAAATATAGACAGTTAGTAAGAATTCTGTATAAATTATGGCTTTTTCTCCCCTACAGGGCCGTCCACTTAGTGCGTCATAAAGACATAAACAAGGTATTCGCCATGAAGAAACAAGACCGGAGTAACCTGGATCATCCAGAGTATCTTGAAATGGCCTACCTGGAAAGGGACATCGCAATATTCGCTGATTGTCCCTTTGTTGTCTCCACGCTTTGTTCCTTCCCAACTAAACGACATCTGTGTATGGTCATGGACTTTGGAGCAGGTAAGACATATCCATTGTATCTCTATCCAGCCCATTTCTGCTTAAATATATAAAGCTATCAATGTATTTATATGTCATTAATCTACATGCTCATAAGAACAGTTTTGGAGGGTTGCCTCTTTCTGACAGATAATAATTTTCATTGCTTCTTATTGCATTTTTTCTTCTGATGTTGGGCGATCAAAAACACTGCAATTCCAACTGAGTTTATTTGTTTTTATATTATTTATTTTGAATGGAGAAAAAGTGATTTTATATTTATTTTCTTTCCCCAAATATTTTTATTATTTTTTAGTCTCCATAAGGGACCTGAACTTGTGATTATATAATCGTAAATACTATGTACTGCAATATGGGCATTGCAGAATATGGTGAAAATCTTGGTCCACTATGAAGCCAAGCTACACAGTGACTGTCACAGAAGTACCATAATGGCAAGGATAGTAGTCTTCCGCAGACACTCAGCAGCCATAGCAAACCACTGACATGGAATGGGGGCGATGAGTGCTTAGAGCAGCTCGCCTCCAGGTCACCTGCTGTAAATGCCGCTGTCAGATATTGACAGTGTAATGTAAGAGTTTACCAGCAGGGGGCAGATCTCAGCTCTTTTTGTATAGGATTACTCTGCAGTATACAGTATACGCTCTACATCACACAGTGTATCTCTATGATTGACTCCCTGCCCCAATGTCTCACCTTATTTCTCATTCACACTCATCATGTGTAATTTACATTGTAACAAACCCTCACCTGTCATATTTGCTTTCTGCTCTAGGAGGAGACTGTGACAGTCTCTTAAAGGTTTATGGCCGTTTACCGCTCTCCTTGGCCCGCTTGTATGTTGCAGAAACGGTTCTTGCTGTGGAATATCTGCACAGCTTTGGTGTGGTTCACCGAGACCTGAAGCCTTTAAAGTAAGTGAACGCTGCAGTATAATAAAGGGAGAGACAGTTATAGTTTGGTGTACAGTCTGTGGGTTTTTACTTAGGGCTGACAATATCTTTTCTTTCACAGCCTTATAATATCATCAACTGGACATATCAAAGTCACCGATTTTGGGCTTTCAAAACTCGGACTCATGAGACCAACATCAGACATTTACAAGGCTCGAACTAAAGACATCACCAAAGAGTTCCGTGATAAAGAGGTTAGCTATAGATTAAAAACTTATTCTTCACAGATCTGATCTATTTCTGATATTTTCTCACATAGAAAACTTTTACACTGATATTATTTGTCACAGTAATTTTCATTGATCATCTTCTCATTGTTCTGTTGGTTTCCAGACGAGCGGCACCTTGCATTATATGGCCCCAGAAGTCCTCTTAAAAGCGGGCTATGGAAGGCCTATTGACTGGTGGTCAATAGGGATCATCACATATCAATTTCTTACCGGCAATTTGCCATTTAAAGGAAGATGCGAAGATGACATTTTCCTCAGAATCATAACAGGTAAGTAAAATAATCTGAATGCTGTGTGATGCCATAGTAATTTGGTTGAGTTGTTAGGTTCATACTTTGGTTTAGTTACTTGTTGTTTTTGATAGTTTTTTAAATTATAGTAAATATAGAGACTTTCTTTTCTGTAACATTTACTTTTTATATAACAGAATCCATCATTTTGAAATTTCAAAATCATGCTGTTCATCCCGATGCTGAAAACTTCATTACTCAGCTGCTCAGAAAAAGTCCCAACCTTAGACTCGGGACAGGTAATGTATATAGTAGTATTAATAATGACTTATAACTCCACTGTGCCCTGACAAATAGATAATTTCCATGAGGATTAGCACTGAGGTCTCTGTGTTACCTCCTTGTCTATTTCCCATTCTTCATGCCTTGACTTACAGTATATTTTGGCTCTGCTATGTCTTCAGTTTAGATTACCATAAAATGTACAGTCTTCCTAATATTGTCTGGATCACTTTTTTCTTGTCTTCCGTTTCCAGGAGGAGCAAATAAAATCAAGAGTCATCCATTCCTGAGTGAGTTAGATTTTGAGAATCTTGAAAATCAGGAGCCAGAGTTTAGGCCAATTCTTAGGTCAGAGGAGGACACCCACTACTTTCCCAGTAAGTAGAATGAGACGTCATCTGGTTAAAGCTGCCGTTTGTCTTGTCTTTTATTTTATGTGACAATATGTTCCCATCATTATTAGTAATAACATGGTGATGGTCTGTGATTATATTAATAATCTCTGATAATACTTGTATTTTGTAGCTTGTATTGAGAGACTCAAACATATAGATTCAGATGAGAGCGACACAAGTGAAGTCAGTGATTGGCCAGAAAGCCTAAACTATGTGTCATCTTCTCAAAGACTTTCTAAGGTAAGTATGTGATCAGTAAATCCACAAAACTATAACTAAAATAATATAAAAACTCTCTCTCTATATATATATATTTAATTTTACTCTGTGTATTTTAGCTATATGCAACCAATACCAGGATGATGAGCAATGAAGATCATGAGCCATCTCCAGATTGTTCTCTACAGACCAGCACAAAACACTCAGACGTGTGAGTAGATTATTATTATGGGGTATAGTACTGACAAATCTTCAGAATACCAAATACAAGTCGCATATGACACAATACTAAATCTAGAATCCACCATTCCATGATTGATGATCACTGTGGGGTCTGGCTTGTCATAACACTGGTGAGTTGATCATTGTGACCAGCCTTTCATTTCTATTTCATTAAAGCCCTTTATTACTAGTTATTCTTCATTCTTGCTGACAGAAGGCAGTTCTGTGCAAGGTATACCCTTCATTTTGTCCAAGTGTCCTAATTGCCCATAAAAAAGGAGTCTTTTTATTTTTCATTGCTTTCACTTGTAATTTATTTATTTTTCTTCTACTAAACAGGCAGAAAGATTCTCCTACTAGAAATGATGGTGATAATCAGTGTTTCACTACTGAAAACAACAAGTCACCCTCTCCCATATTGTCAGGTAAGTGCAGGTCTATAGGAGATCTTGTTGTCGTCACTGATCAAAAGGTGTTAATGTAAATGTTACATGAGGACTCAGAAAATCACTGCTTTTCTGTGCCTTTAAAATAAACAACAATCCAACACGTTAATGTATAAAATTCTCACTCTTATGGGCTGCGCATTAAAAGGTATAAGGGGCCATACAGTCTGGTGCCTGATACTGATCACGAATACTCTGCCCTTGGCTCAGTCAGGCCCCAAACTAACCCTATAACTACCCTTAATGTGCCACAGATGTTTTAACCCTTTAACTCCCAAAGCTTTTTTCGGTTTTGTGATTTTATTTTTCGCTCCCCTTATTTCCAGAGCCATAACTTTTTTATTTTAAGGTCAATATGGCCGTGTGAGGGCTTATTTTTTGTGGGACGAGTTGTAATTTTGAACAATACCATTGGTTTTGCCAAGTCTTGTAACAGAAAACGGGAAAAAAATTCCAAGTGCAGTAAAATTGCAAAAAAAGTGCAATCCCGTACTTAATTTTCGATTGGCTTTATTGCTAGGTTCACTAAATGCTAAAACTGACCTGCGATTTTGATTTTGCAAGTCATTACGAGTTCGTAGACACCAAGCATGTCTAGGTTCTTTTTTATCTAAGTGGTGAAGAAAAATTCCAAACTTTCCAAAAAAAAAAAATTGCGCCCTTTTCTGAGACCAGTAGCGTCTCCATTTTTCGTGATCTCTGGTTGGTTGAGGGCTTATTTTTTGTGCGCCGAGCTGACTTTTTTAATGATAACACTTTTGTGCAGATGCATTCTTTTGATTGCCCATTATTGCATTTTAATGCAATGTCGTGGCGACCAAAAAAACGCAATTCTGGCTTTTCGATTTGTTTTCTCGCTCAGCCATTTTGCGATAGGGTTAATCCTTTTTTTATTGATAGATCGGACATAGATAGATTCTGAACATGGTAATACCAAATATGTGTATTGTTTAATTTTGGATAGGGCAAAAGAGGGGTGATTTAAAATCTTGTTTTTTTTAATTTTTTTATATTTTTAAAAACATTTTTTTAATTTTGGCATGCTTCAATGGCCTCCATAGGAGGCTAGAAACTGCCATAACTCGATTGCCTCTGCTACATAGAGGAGATGCATAGATCATCTCTATGTAGCAGAATTACAGGTGTGCTATGAACGCCGACCACAGGGTTGCGCTCATAGCAATCCGGCATCAGCAACCATAAAGATATGACTCTAATCTTTTGACTTGATATTAATCTAATCTTATAGGAGTTTATCATTGACATGTTTTTCTTACTTTTTTATATGATTTTCCAGTTGAGAACAAAAATAAATCTGCATTAAACCTGGGAGAAGAGAAAAACCCAGAAATAGTAGCAGAGACAGAACCTAGCAGAGGTAAGTGTGACAATAAGGTCTATGTTGTGTGATGTCAGCGACTGAGAATAATTCATGAGGAGGAGATGTTATATGTCAGTGGTGGATTGTCTCATCTATGACTGACAATGATCATTGACTTGTTTTTCTTTTTTTATATGAATTTCCAGTTGAGATGAAAAATACATCTGCATTAAAACTGGGAGAAGAGCATGACCCTGAAATTGTAGCAGAGACAGAATCTAGCAGAGGTAAGTGTGACGATAAGGTCTATGTTGTCTGATGTCGGCGACTGAGAATAATTCACAAGGAGGATATATTATATGCAGTTATAAGCGAGTGTGCTCTTTACTCTTTACATGCTCGGGTGTTCTCTGAGTAGTTTGGGCGTGCTCGGAAATCAAGTTTTAGTCCCCGCAGCTGCATGATTAGAGACTGCTAGACCGCCTGAATTCATGTGAGGATTTCCGAAGAAACAGGCAATCCTTCCCACATGTATTCAGACTGTCTAGCAGCTGCAAATCATGCAGCTGTGGGGACTAAACCTTAATTCACGAGCACGCTCAAAAGTCTAGGAGAACACCTGAGAAACGAACACACTCCCTCATCACTATATGTCAATGGTGGGATTTTCACATCTATGACTGACAATGATCATTGACTTGTTTTTCTTACTTTTTTTATATGAATTTCCAGTTGATACAAAAAATACATCTGCATTAAAACTGGGAGAAGATCAAGACTCAGGAATGGTAGCAGAGACAGAACCTAGCAGAGGTAAGTTTGACAATAAGGTCTATGTTGTCTGATGTCGGCAACTGAGAATAATTCACGAGGAGGAGATGTTATATGTAGTGATAAGCGAGTGTGCTCTTTACTCGAGTTTTCCGAACATGCTCTGGTGTTCTCTGAGTAGTTTGGGCCTGTTCGGAAATCAAGTTTTAATTCCCGCAGCTGCATGATTTGAGACTGCTTAACAACCTGAATTCATGTGAGGATTTTTGAAAAAACGTGCAATCATCCCCGCATGTATTCAGGCTGTCTAGCAGCTGCAAACCATGCAGCTGCGGGGACTAAAATTTAATTTCCGAGCACGCCCAAAATACTCGGCAAACACCCAGAGAACACCTGAGCATGCTTAGAAAACTCAATTAACGAGCACAATCGCTCATCACTACATATAATATATCCTCCTTGGGAATTATTCTCAGTTGCCGACATCAAACAGTCAGTCCCTGCAGCTGCATGATTTGCGGCTGACAGCCTGAATACATGGGGGATTGCCCGTTCTTTAGCAAAAATCCCCACATGTATTCAGGCGTTCCAGCAGCCGCAAATCATGCAGCTGCAAGGACTAAAACTTAATTCACGAGTACGCTCAAAATACATGGAGAACACCCGAGCATGCGCGGAAAACTCCAGTAACGAGCACACTCGCTTATCACTATAAGTCAATGGTGTGATTTTCACATCTATGACTGACAATGATCATTGACTTGTATTTCTTACTTTTTTACATGAATTTCCAGTTGAGACAAATACATCTGCATTAAAACTGGGAGAAGATCATGACCCAGAAATAGTAGTAGAGACAGAGTCTAGCAGAGGTAAGTGTGACAATAAGGTCTATGTTGTCTGATGTCGGCGACAGAATAATTCACGAGGACGATATATTATATGTCAATGGTGGGATTTTCACATCTATGACTGACAATGATCATTGACTTGTATTTCTTACTTTTTTACACGATTTTCCAGTTGAGACAAATACATCTGCATTAAAACTGGGAGACGATCAAGACCCAGAAATAGTAGTAGAGACAGAGTCTAGCAGAGGTAAGTGTGACAATAAGGTCTATGTTGTCTGACGTCGGCGACAGAATAATTCACGAGGACGATATATTATATGTCAATGGTGGGATTTTCACATCTATGAGTGACAATGATCATTGACTTGTATTTCTTACTTTTTTACATGATTTTCCAGTTGAGACAAATACATCTGCATTAAAACTGGGAGACGATCAAGACCCAGAAATAGTAGTAGAGACAGAGTCTAGCAGAGGTAAGTGTGACAATAAGGTCTATGTTGTCTGATGTCGGCGACAGAATAATTCACGAGGACGATATATTATATGTCAATGGTGGGATTTTCACATCTATGACTGACAATGATCATTGACTTGTATTTCTTGCTTTTTTACATGAATTTCCAGTTGAGACAAATACATCTGCAATAAAACTGGGAGACGATCAAGACCCAGAAATAGTAGTAGAGATAGAGTCTAGCAGAGGTAAGTGTGACAATAAGGTCTATGTGGTCTGATGTTGGCGATTGAGAATTATTCACGAGGAGGAGATGTTAACTCCCAGTTACACGATTGCTACATGGATGATGATTGAAAATGATCACTGACTTGTTTTTTTTTTACTTTTTATATGAATTTCTAGTTGAGAAGAAAAATAACGCTGCAAAAATACTGGTAGAAGAGCAAAATGCCCAAATAGTAGAAGAGCGAAAACCTAGAAGACGTAAGTGTGATAATAAAGTCTATATTGTTTGATGTTGGCCAGTGGGAATAATTCATGTGGAGAAGATGTTATCTGTCAGTGGTGGGATTGTCACATGTATGATGACTTGCAATGATCCTGTTGCTCTGCACGGATAAGATTTCTCTACCGTCCTGCCACAATGACACCAAAGCAGTATCCTCTAATATGGAGTTCCATTACTTACATTAGTTTTATATCTCTTCTCCTAGGTTCCATCTTCCGCCGGATTATATCATCCTGCCGGCGAGGATTATCCAGGGCCGCTCGCAGCATCAGAAGATGCATTTGTCCAATCTGTCCATAGGGCACAATATACATCTAGTACAGCAAGTCCATCATCAAAGCTGTACTTGGGCAGCACGGTGGCTCAGTGGTTAGCACTGTTGCTTTGCAGCACTGGGATCCTGGGTTTAAATGTCACTAAGGAAAACATCTGCATGGAGTTTGTATGTTCTCCCCGTGTTTGCGTGGGTTTCCTCCGGGTACTCCGGTTTCCTCCCACACACCAAAGACATACTGATTGGGAATTCCAAATTTAAAAAAATAAAATAAAAATTCTGAATTAATGTTCCTTTGTAATAGAATATTTCTGAAATATATGGCATACCAATACTGTACGTCGTACATGTTTGAAGCACCCTCATGAAGTTTTGTTTTTTCACTAAACATGTATGTGTTGTAGTGTGGTGAGGTAATATACTTCCCTACTGCCGTCTTCTCTGAGATCAAGCTCTGTCCGGCTCCACTTTTGTGTGATGTCATAACAACATAGTTACATACATAGGTTGAAAAAAGACCTAGGTCCATCAAGTTTAACCTTTCTCCACCAATTGTCCATTTTGTCACTAAATTAAATATAACCCACAATGTTATGTGTATTGAGGAAATCATCAAGCCCTTTTTAAAAGCTGTTGTAGTGTCTGCTATTCTTGTGGTCGGCATTCCACAGTGTCACTGCTCTAACTGTAAATAACCCTTTCCTATTTAGCTGTTGGAATCGCCTGTCATCGCTCTTTAGCTCACTGTATACTCTCGGTGTGAGCGAGAAGTCTCTTCTATAATGGGAGCCTATGGAGCCTTGTTCTGATGCTTCATAGGCTTACATTGTTAAAGGGAACCTGTCACCTCGTTTTTCAGCTATAAGCTGCGGCCACTGCCTTTCGGGGCTTATCAACAGCATTCTAGAAAGCTGTAGAAAGGCAGTGGCCGTGGCTTATAGCTGAAAAACGAGGTGACAGGTTCCCTTTACTCACTTCATACTTGCCGATGTGGGAGATGATGTGACCTGGTCATCATCTAGCCGTGACAATTATTCCCTTATAAAAGCTTCTAGAGACATGCATAACCAGTAGGACTTGGGCATCCTAGGACAGTCCTACTTGGACTATATTCACGTTGGACTATGATCAGTGGCTCTGTCGGTATTTGTGTCTGAAGCCTCGGAGAATGGGATTCAGATGTTCGCAACCAACAGGAACATTGACTATAATGATGCAGGCAAAGTCAGTGTTCTATGTTGGCATCATTATATACCTATTTGAGGCAGGCACCAAGACGCCATCTTGGTGTCTGCCTCAAAAAGGCATACAAGGCCAAAAATTATGTCCTACAGAGCACACAGTGACTCCATCTACATCATTATAATCAATGGCTTCATTAACACAAACATCGGAAAACGTTTTTCTAGGGCTTCAGCTGCAAGCCCCCGACCGTAGACAAAGACACAATGTGAACTTAGATTAAGTAATTAAGTTATAGCCATCAAGAAGAAAGAAAAAAAATAGATCCAGCTTACTGCTTGTAGTCCAAATGGATAACTTTTAAATAGTCTGTGGTCTGGCGCATGGGTCGAGATACATACCAAGCTAGCTCCATAGTCAGATAGCCTGTTGAGAAGTATATATGGAGGGAGAGGAGATGTAAGAAGTACACACATCAAGGCAAGGTATTGTGGCATCAAATATTAGTCCAGTATAATAAACTGTGATATGGACCACTATATTAACCCGTATTGAGTAGATGAAAAAGAACTGAAGGGTTAAAGAGCGCCAAAACACTTATAAAATAAATCAATAGTAAACCTCCCTCCATATATACTTCCCAACATTTGCACTCAGGACATGGTTTTTGATGTACTTAAATTAATGCATTTAGCAACAATATACATCTGAAATTTTTTTTGCATAGGGCTTAGTGTATTTTGCACATTATATTGATTATGTGGACTAGCTACACACATTATACGTATACAATTGTGTGATGTTATATAGAGCTTGTTATTGCTCCCATGATTATAGCTTATGTTTAATAACCGCTGTCTATTTTAAACGTTTTTAATCATTTTTTTGGTGGTTTGTGTATCCCATGTAATAAAATTGACAATTTTTCTATGGTGATCCCTGCATTTGGTGTATGTCTTCTTGGTTCTTTTTTTGTGATTTACATGTAATTTGGACATACTGTGGTTGGAACCCCTCTAATTAGTCTTATTATCTGATGGTGCCCTCCGCATCCTTGTAGATAGCTTCAAAAAGTAGTAGTAGTAGTAGTATATGTAATTACTGCTATCTCCTGCCAAATTCCTTAGTGAGGAGTGCCGAACATTTATTCAGGTTATTTTTCAACCCAGAACGCTTAAGACAAACCACTATACCAATAATAGTTATGCCATGTTCTTGTATGGACCTTGAGAATATATTCATGTCAGAAGGAGCAAACATCAGAAGGAAGGGTCGGAGGTTGATCATAGAACTTTGCTTTACCTTATTGACTTAAAGGAGTGCAAATCATGAACCGATTGGCTTTATTAAAAAAAATAAAGTTTTTTCCTGATCCCAAGAGACAATCAGAGTGGACATACAGGCATTTTAGGATTCACGGCTGTCAGAGCCAGAACAAAGAACAATTAGTTCCAGTCAGAGCACAACAGTTCATTTTAATGGCTACATTTCATCAGTAACATTCCCTTTATAATCTACAGTAGATGATAAATGGATCTGGCAGATTTAATGGGAATGTGTCCATTTTTTTTCTCAACAATTGGAAAAAAAAATGCAAAAACGTATATTTTTTAATGGTATAAAATAGCAATTTTTGCCCATATTTTCAACTTGAAAAACTGGAGGTAGTGGGGGGCAACGGCTGATATTTGCCGTAAAAATTTAGTCTAATGTGAGATAGTGCAACTGCAGTACACATTGGTGGGATCTGCTCCATGTGTGAGACGTCACTCCTCGCCTTCTAGATGTTTGCCAAAGGATAAGGCAGGATGAAGCGTAGGAGCCATTTTGTTAGTGGCGGCAAAGTGGTATTGACAAGTGGAAAGTGACACAGAGGTCTGTCGTTAGCACATATTCTGTTAGTTGAAGGTGCGCTGCTCACCGTTTCATTCAGTGGCCGCATGAGATACAAGGCTCAGCAGACCGTCACACATGATGGGACTAGATACATGGCTGTGCTCAGTGTAAAGCCTCACTCAAATGTACAGTATAATGTGGGGACATCTGAATGAGGCTTTACACTGACTGAGCAGAGATGAGTCAGTGTTCAGAGCACAGCAGTGTGATGATGAACTCTGAATACTGGAGTGAGTACAGGTCGGCAGCCTGACACTGTACGACTAATCCCAGGCTACCGAGCTGCTCAATAGCCTGATATTACTACAGCGTCAGGCTCCTGATCTGTGCTCACCACATCTCACAACTGCTGTGCAGACCTCCTGTCACCAACAGCTGTGTCACTGTGAGCTGTTGATATGGGGGTGTAAATTGTAGCCAAGAGCACAGTTCTGGACTACAATAAAATGGCACCTGACTCCCCCGCAGCTGTGAACTGGACACCCCATGGGGAATGCACAGTCCACAGCTGAGACAGACACAATATAGGAGATTGAAATTTACACATTTAAAGAGCATCCAGCCCTACATGATCCATAACACAAAAGATAATTATTAAAAATATTCCTTTTATTAATTATCACATAAAAACACAATAGTTATAGTAATAATAGATGCAGTTGTTGGTGTTGGTAAACAAACAAAAATTACCCGGAACTACTCAAAGCATAGACATAATAATATGCACTAGTGTTGAGCAACTTTTGTTTTTTTAGGGCGAGTTTCGTTTCATGAAACCAGACTTTTCCATCCCGAAACACGAAACCCAATGTAAGTCAATGGAGAATTAAAGTCGGCAGTGAGAGGAGGACAGGAAACACACCAACAGTGCCCATTTGAATGCCAAAAGCATAA
This sequence comes from Dendrobates tinctorius, assembly GCF_039654945.1. NCBI lineage: Eukaryota > Metazoa > Chordata > Amphibia > Anura > Dendrobatidae > Dendrobates > Dendrobates tinctorius. The sequence continues at coordinate 1,327,239 of NW_027361788.1, read as the reverse complement.
ATTCTTGTTACTGAAGCTTGTCAACCTTAATTTACTTCATAATACTAGTTACGCACTGAAAAATGGGGGTTATTTGGCTACAGTTGTGGGGGGGGCTGGCTCCAGGTTTTCGTGGGCCCAGGGCCAAAGAGCGCCCCTTTAACACATACCACAACTCATGATGCTCCGATACGGCAGAGAAATAGCAGTATAGTACAATGAAAAATACTTCACTTCTTACATCTCATGACTGATATCCATTTTAAATTCTCCAATACCTCCAAAAACGGACAGTATATAACTCCATACAGTATTATGGCCAGCGCTTAGTGCGCTATACAGAGTAATGAGGCCCATATATTTCTCCATACGGAATCATTATTCCCATATAATGTTTCAAACTGTATATGATGAGCTCCACATAATGCTACAGTATATGTTGGTCCCAATGGATGAAGCTCCACTGTCTTATGGGCCCAAATAATGCTCCATATATAATGGGCCCCATTTCTACTGCTCTAGTGTATAATGGGCCCTGTAAATGCTGCTCCAGTGTCTGATGTCCACCTTTGGAATGCTCCAGTGTATGGTGGGCCCCATATATCATTCACCAGAGTATAGTGCTCCCCAAAAATTGCTGTCCCAACATTGAAAACAATTAGATAAGTCTCCTTGCTAGGGAATCCCTGCACTACTCTGAACTCCTTGTCATCCCCATCTTCCATCTCACTGCACTTGGCTGTTTAGGCCCTCCCACCAGCAGAGACACTTTTGCGTACTATGCGGTGCCCTGTGCCAGTGCCATCGCCCATGAGTATGCCCCCCCACCTGCTCAAGGAACCAGCACTTTCATCTGCACCTTCCTCTTTGTCACCGTGTAAGGTGGTATAGTATGCGGGAAGGGGAACCTGAGTTTCCTCTGGGTCAGATTCTGGCTGTGTAGAGTGCGAGGGGAATGTAGTGGTCTGGGTCAATGTACCAGCAGCATCATCCAGCAGTGTCTGGGCCTCAGTGCACTTGTGGCGTCCCCAAGAGTACGGTCGCCACTGTGGCATTGCCTTCCTCCTAGGGAATATGTTGTCAAGCTTGGGAGCAATGAAGGATCTCTCTAGCAGTGAAACCAACACACAACACATTTCCCACTCCAGGCCAGCAGGGAGACCTCTGAACCTGACTGCTGAGGAGCTGCTCTCTGTGGTCGGGAGGAGGTAAGTTAGGGCACTCTGTTCAGGGAAGGGGAAGTGTGTGGACATGAGAAGGGGAGCTGGAGGATGAGCAGAGTTAAGGCTCACTCCTAGCTGGAGCGCATGGTCCGGATTCCGGTCTCCGAGTTTGTAGGGACACTGACGTTCCTGCAGCAGAAACCGGGGGAAGTAGCAGCTATAAATGCTCTGTACCCAACTAAGGCTCGGAGGCCCCAGCATCGACGTGTGCGAGGCAGAAGGAAAAGGCTACAGCTGTCTGCCATACAAGTAAAGTCTGAGGAACATCTATTAGACAGGAGGCGTTTCAGTGAACCACGGTCCTGTGAGTGCTTCCCTCACAAGCGCTAGAAAGGAGACGTTCAGGAAGGTACATGTTGGCGGAGTGTTGGAAGGGAGCTTTCCATTCTGGTCCCGGAGGTTGGCAGAGGTCCTGACCCGGAGGACACAGCACGGAGGCAGGCATCTGTGTAACCTGCAGACTGTGAGTAAAGCTTTGGAACTGCACACTCTGCTGTCCTACGGTTATTCCAGCACCGCTACATCTGGGTACCAGCACCTACACCGCCTGTGCCTTTCCCCCTTCACTACATCTACACTTCCCTGGGACTCCAGCTCCACCTGTGGGGAGCTTCTCCATCTTTGCTGCACAACACCATCAGTCCCAGAGGATCTGCATGCAGCGTCGGCCTAACATCTATGTTGCCGAACACCACAGGTGGCGTCAAACTATCTATATAAACTCTTTACCATTATACCACGCCATTTACATGGGCGCCCAGGGCCACCGTCCGGGTCACCGCTGCTGTGACACATCCCACTGACACCGGCCCAGTACTGAGTACCCCACAGCCCTGGGAGGGCAACCCATATGCCGACTGCTGATCGGGCGGCGTTATTCCCACGAACCTCCAAACAGCGTCCCTGAAGGCAACGTTTTTGGTTTCCGGGGGTAGTATGATTGCAAAGCTGAACCTTAAAGGAATGTCCAAAAGGGCACCACCAGGAGTGGAGCCTGTGGCTTAATTGGACTGCACCCGGGAAACCACTACCATATA